>NW_027591095.1:0-17500 GCF_964213995.1 Mustelus asterias
CCCCGAATCTTCTCTTCCCGCCGCGCGCCAAAAATCTACTCGCATCCACTTCCGGTCTGCAACACTACCCCTTCCGGGCCAAAGGGCAAATCCTCTGCGGAAACAGCATCCGGCCCCACGCCTAGCCCCGCCCATAACGCCCGGCCCCGGCCCCGGCCCCGGCCCCGCCCCCTGCACTCACTCACCTGAGAAAGCAGCAGTCCTCCGAAAGCTCCAAATAAACCGACCGGACTTTAACCCCTAACCCCACTGAGCACCGCCCTCTCTGCCCAGCCCCGCCCTGCCCTCTCTGCACAGCCCCGCCCTCTCTGCGCAGCCCCACCCTCTCTGCGCAGCCCCGCCCTCTGCACAGCCCCGCCCTCTCTGCACAGCCCCCCCTCTCTACCCAGCCCCGCCCACTCCCCAGCCCCGCCCTCTCTGCACAGCCCCGCCCTCTGCACAGCCCCACCCCCTCTGCACAGCCCCGCCCTCTCTGCCCAGCCCCACCCTGCCCTCTGCCCAGCCCCGCCCACTCCCCAGCCCCGCCGTCTCTGCACTGCCCCACCCTCTCTGCACAGCCCCGCCCTCTCTGCGCAGCCCCGCCCACTCCCCAGACCCGCCCTCTCTGCCCAGCCCCACCCTCTGCACAGCCCCGCCCACTCCCCAGCCACGCCCTCTCTGCCCAGCCCCACCCTCTTTGCACAGCCCCACCCACTCCCCAGCCCCGCCCTCTCTGCACAGCCCCGCCCACTCCCCAGCCCTGCCCTCTCTGCACAGCCCCGCCCACTCCCCAGCCCCGCCCTCTCTGCCCAGCCCCACCCTGCCCACTCCCCAGCCCCGCCCACTCCCCAGCCCCGCCCTCTCTGCGCAGCCCCGCCCTCTCTGCGCAGCCCTGCCCTCTCTGCACAGCCCCTCCCTCTCTGCCCAGCCCTGCCCACTCCCCAGCCCCGCCCTCTCTGCACAGCCCCGCCCTCTGCACAGCCCCACCCCCTCTGCACAGCCCCGCCCTCTCTGCACAGCCCTGATCACGCGGCCCTGCCCCGCCCTCTCTGCCCAGCCCTGCCCCGCCCTAACTGCACAGCCACGCCCTCTCTGCCCAGCCCCGCCCTCTCTGCCCCGCCCTCAGCCTACACTGCCCTCTCCACTGGGCCCCGCCCACTCAACATAGCACCGCCCCCAATTCCAAGCTCCCTCCCCGGACCCCGCCCTTCTGAGCCCCGCCCCTCCCCAGGCCCCCCACATCACCCACAACCACCCCTTCCCTGGCTCCGTCCCTTCCCCGGAACCCGCCCCTTTGTAAGAAGTCTCTCAACAATAGGTTAAAGTCCAACAGGTTTATTTGGTAGCAAAAGCCACTGGATTTCGGAACAGGCTGTTCCTTCGTCAGGGGAGTGGGAATTCTGTTCACAAACAGGGCACAAAGACACAGACTCAATTTACAGAATAATGGTTGGAATGCGAGTCTTTACAGGTAATCAAGTCTTAAAGGTCCAGACAATGTGAGTGGAGAGAGGGTTAAGCACAGGTTAAAGAGATTGTCTCCAGACAGGACAGTTAGTGAGATTTTGCAAGCCCAGGCAAGTTGTGGGGGTTACAGATAATGTGACATGAACCCAAGATCGCGGTTGAGGCCGTCCTCATGTGTGCGGAACTTGGCTATCAGTTTCTGCTCAGCGACTCTGCGCTGTCGTGTGTCGTGAAGGCTGCCTTGAAGAACGCTTACCCAAAGATCAGAGGCTGAATGCCCGTGACCGCTGAAGTGCTCCCCCACAGGAAGAGAACTGTCTTGCCTGGTGATTGTCGAGCGGTGTTCATTCATCCGTTGTCGTAGCGTCTGCATAGTTTCCCCAATGTACCATGCCTCGGGACATCCTTTCCTGCAGCGTATCAGGTAGACAACGTTGGCCGAGTTGCAAGGTGGACTCGAATACTCCCGGGATACTTCAATCTGCAGCGGGACTGGAATAATCCCGGGAGACTTCAATCTGCTGCTGGACAGGAATAATCCCGGGAGAATTCAATCTGCTGCTGGACAGGAATAATCCCGGGAGACTTCAATCTGCTGCTGGACAGGAATAATCCCGGGAAACTTCAATCTGCACCTGGACTGGAATAATCCCGGGATACTTCAATCTGCACCTGGACTGGAATAATCCCGGGATACTTCAATCTGCCGCTGGACAGGAATAATCCCGGGATACTTCAATCTGCCGCTGGACAGGAATAATCCCGGGATACTTCAATCTGCCGCTGGACAGGAATAATCCCGGAAGACTTCAATCTGCCGCTGGACAGGAATAATCCCGGAAGACTTCAATCTGCAACTGGACTGGAATAATCCCGGGATACTTCAATCTGCATCAGGACTGGAATAATCCCGGGAGACTTCAATCTGCAGCTGGACTGGAATAATCCCGGGAAACTTCAATCTGCAGCTGGACTGGAATAATCCCGGGAGACTTCAATCTGCACCTGGACTGGAATAATCCTGGGAAACTTCAATCTGCAGCGGGACTGGAATAATCCCGGGAGACTTCAATCTGCACCTGGACTGGAATAATCCCGGGAGACTTCAATCTGCAGCGGGACTGGAATAATCCCGGGAAACTTCAATCTGCAGCGGGACTGGAATAATCCCGGGAAACTTCAATCTGCAGCTGGACTGGAATAATCCCGGGAAACTTCAATCTGCAGCTGGACTGGAATAATCCCGGGAAAGTTCAATCTGCAGGTGGTCTGGGAAAATCGGCTCGGTAATGGATCTCAAGAAAAGGAATTTGTGGAATGTCCAAGAGATTCTTTTTGGAGCAGCTTGTGACAGAGCCGACTGGGGAATAGGCAATTCCGGATTTGGTGATATGGAATGAGGCAGACTCGATGAGGGAACTTAAGGTGAAGGAACCCTTAGGGAGCAGTGACCACAATATGATAGAATTTACCCTGCAGTTTGAGAGGGACAAGCTGGAATCAGATGTAACGGTATTACAGTTAAATAGAACATAGAACAGTACAGCACAGAACAGGCCCTTCGGCCCACAATGTTGTGCCGAGCTTTATCTGAAACCAAGATCAAGCTATCCCACTCCCTATCATCCTGGTGTGCTCCATGTGCCTATCCAATAACCACTTAAATGTTCCTAAAGTGTCTGACTCCACTATCACTGCAGGCAGTCCATTCCACACCCCAACCACTCTCTGCGTAAAGAACCTACCTCTGATATCCTTCCTGTATCTCCCACCACGAACCCTATAGTTATGCCCCCTTGTAATAGCTCCATCCACCCGAGGAAATAGTCTTTGAACGTTCACTCTATCTATCCCCTTCATCATTTTATAAACCTCTATTAAGTCTCCCCTCAGCCTCCTCCGCTCCAGAGAGAACAGCCCCAGCTCCCTCAACCTTTCCTCATAAGACCTACCCTCCAAACCAGGCAGCATCCTGGTAAATCTCCTCTGCACTCTTTCCAGCGCTTCCACATCCTTCTTATAGTGAGGTGACCAGAACTGCACGCAATATTCCAAATGTGGTCTCACCAAGGTCTTGTACAGTTGCAGCATAACCCCACGGCTCTTAAACTCCAACCCCCTGTTAATAAAAGCTAACACACTATCGGCCTTCTTCACAGCTCTATCCACTTGAGTGGCAACCTTTAGAGATCTGTGGATATGAACCCCAAGATCTCTTTGTTCCTCCACAGTCTTCAGAACCCTACCTTTGACCCTGTAATCCACATTTAAATTTGTCCTACCAAAATGAATCACCTCACATTTATCAGGGTTAAACTCCATTTGCCATTTTTCAGCCCAGCTTTGCATCCTATCTATGTCTCTTTGCAGCCTACAACAGCCCTCCACCTCATCCACTACTCCACCAATCTTGGTGTCATCAGCAAATTTACTGATCCACCCTTCAGCCCCCTCCTCTAAGTCATTCATAAAAACCACAAAGAGCAGAGGACCAAGCACTGATCCCTGTGGCACTCCGCTAGCAACCTGCCTCCAGTCTGAAAATTTTCCATCCACCACCACCCTCTGTCTTCGATCAGATAGCCAGTTACCTATCCAATCGGCCAACTTTCCCTCTATCCCACACCTCCTCACTTTCATCATAAGCCGACCATGGGGGACCTTATCAAACGCCTTACTAAAATCCATGTATATGACATCAACTGCCTTACCTTCATCAACACACTTAGTTACCTCCTCAAAAAATTCTATCAAATTTGTGAGGCACGACTTGCCCTTCATGAATCCGTGCTGACTATCCCGGATTAATCCGCATCTTTCTAAATGGTCGTAAATCCCATCTCTAAGGACCTTTTCCATCAATTTACCAACCACCGAAGTAAGACTAACCGGCCTATAATTACCAGGGTCATTTCTATTCCCTTTCTTAAACAGAGGAACAACATTTGCCATTCTCCAGTCCTCTGGCACCATCCCCGTGGACAGTGAGGACCCAAAGATCAAAGCCAAAGGCTCTGCAATCTCATCCCTTGCCTCCCAAAGAATCCTAGGATACATTTCATCAGGCCCAGGGGACTTATCGACCTTCAGTTTATTCAAAACTGCCAGGACATCCTCCCTCCGAACATCTATTTCCTCCAGCCTATTAGCCTGTAACACCTTCTCTTCCTCAAAAACATGGCCCCTCTCCTTGGTGAACACTGAAGAAAAGTATGCATTCATCACCTCGCCTATCTCTACTGACTCCATACACAAGTTCCCACTACTGTCCTTGACCGGCCGTAACCTCACCCTGGTCATTCTTTTATTCCTCACATAAGAGTAAAAAGCCTTGGGGTTTCCTTGATCCGACCCGCCAAGGACTTCTCATGTCCCCTCCTCGCTCTCCTAAGCCCCTTTTTCAGCTCATTCCTTGCTAACTTGTAACCCTCAATCGAGCCATCTGAACCTTGTTTCCTCATTCCTACATAAGCTTCCCTCTTCCTTTTCACAAGACATTCCACCTCTTTTGTGAACCATGGTTCCCTCACTCGGCCATTTCCTCCCTGCCTGACAGGGACATACCTATCAAGGACATCCAGTATTTTTTCCTTGAAAAAGTAAAGGTAACTAAAAGTGCGAGGAGCTGGCCAGAGTCGATTGGAAAGGGAGCCTCGCGGGGAAGACAGTGGAACAGCAATGGCAGGAGTTTTTGGGGGTTATTCAGGAGGCACAACAGAAATTCATCCCAAGGAGGAGGAAACATGCTGAGGGGAGGACGAGGCATCCATGGCTGATGAGGGAAGCCCAAGGACAGCATAAAAACAAAAGAAAAAATATACAAAGTGGCGAGGATTAGTGGGAAGGCAGAGGATTGGGAAGCCTTTAAAAGTGAGCAGAGGACAACTAAAAAAGCACTGAGGGGTAAGATGAAATATGAGTGTAAGCTAGCTCGTATTATAAAAGAAGAAAGAGTTTTTTTCAATATATAAAGGGTAGGAGAGAGGCAAAAATAGACATTGGACCACTGGAAAATGAGGAATAATAGGAAACAAAGCAATGGCAGAGGAACTGAACAGTTACTTTGCATCAGTCTTCATGGTGGAAGACACCAGTGGGATGCCAGAGCTCCAGTAGAGTCCGGGGGCACAGCTGAGTGTACTGCCCATCACTAAGGAGAAGGCTCTGGGGAAATTGAAAGGTCTGAAGGTGGATAAATCACCTGGACCGGATGGACTACACCCCAGGGTTCTAAATATATTGTGGAGACGTTGGTGGTGATCTTTCAGCAATCACTGGAGACAGGGAGGGTACCAAAAGACTGGAAAGTAGCTAATGTAACACCGCTGTTTAAGAAGGGAGGGAGGCAGCAGATGGGAAATTATAGGCCTGTTAGCTTGACTTTGGAAATTGCCAAGATTTTAGAGTCCATTATGAAAGATGAGATTGCGGAGTACTTGGAAGTGCATGATAAAATAGGACTGAGTCAGCACGGCTTTATCAAGGGGAGGTCATGTCTGACAAATCTGTTAGAGTTCTTTGAGGAGGTAACAAGGAAGTTAGATAAAGGAGAACCAGTGGATGTAATTTATTTAGATTTCCAAAAGGCCTTTGACAAGGTGGCGCATAGGAGACTGTTAAATAAGTTAATAGCCCATGGTGTTAATGGTAAGATCCTGGTATGGATAGAGGATTGGCTGACTGGCAGAAGGCAGAGAGTGGGGATAAAGGGGTCTTTTTCAGGATGGCAGCCGGTGACTAGTGGTGTGCCTCAGGGGTCAGTGCTGGGACCACAACTTTTCACAATATACATTAACGATTTGGAAGAAGGAACTGAAGCACTTTTGCTAAGTTTGCAGATGATACAAATATATGTAGAGGGACAGGTAGTATTGAGGAAGCAGGGGGGCTGCAGAAGGACTTGGATAGGCTAGGAGAGTGGGCAAAGAAATGGCAGATGGAATACAACGTGGAAAAGTGTGAGGTTATGCACTTTGGAAGGAGGAATGGAGGCATAGACTATTTTCCAAATGGGAAAATGCTTAGGAAATCAGAAACACAAAGGAACTTGGGAGTCATTGTTCAAGATTCTCTTAAGGTTAATGTGCAGGTTCAGTCGGCAGTTAGGAAGACAAATGCAATGTTAGCATTCATGTCGAAAGGGCTAGAATACAAGAGCAGGGATGTACTTCTGAGGCTGTATAAGGCTCTGGTCAGACCCCATTTACAGTATTGTGAGCAGTTGTGGGTCCCTGGATCTAAGGAAGGATGTTCTGGCCTTGGAAAGGGTCCAGAGGAGGTTCACAAGAATGATCCCTGGAATGAAGAGCTTGTCGTATGAGGAACGGTTGAGAACTCTGGGTCTGTACTCGTTGGAGTTCAGAAGGATGAGGGGGGATCTTATTGAAACTTACAGGATACTGCGAGATACTGGATAGAGTGGATGTGGAGAGGATGTTTCCACTAGTAGGAAAAACTAGAACCAGAGGGCACAACCTCAGGCTAAAGGGGTAATCCTTTAAAAGAGAGGAGGAGGAATTTCTTCAGCCAGAGAGTGGTGAATCTGTGGAACTCTTTGCTGCAGAAGGCTGTGGAGGCCGGGTCATTGAGTGTCTTTAAGACAAAGATAGATAGGTTCTTGATTAATCAGGGGATCAGGGGTTATGGGGAAAAGACAGGAGAATAGAGATGAGAAAAATATCAGCCATGATTGAATGGTGGAGCAGATTCGATGGGCTGAGTGGTCTAATTCTGCTCCTATGTCTTACATATTTACCCTGCTAATCTCCCTGACACTAGGGTCAATTTAGCATGGCCAAACCACCTAACCCGTGCATCTTTGGAGTATGGGAGGAAACCCACACAGACACGGGGAGAACGTGCAGACTCCACACAGACAGTGACCCAAACCAGTAATTGAACCCGGGTCCCTGGCGCTGAGAGGCAGCAGTGCTAACCACTGGAAGAAGGTGTAACTGGGGTGATCAGTAAGTTTGCGGACGACACAAAATTGGCAGGACTTGCAGATAGTGAGGAGCATTGTCAGAAGCTACAGAAGGATATAGATAGGCTGGAAATTTGGGCAAAGAAATGGCAGATGGAGTTCAATCCTGATAAATGAGAAGTGATGCATTTTGGTAGAAATAATGTAGGGAGGAGCTATACGATAAATGGCAGAACCATAAAGGGTGTAGATACGCAGAGGGACCTGAGTGTTCAAGTCTACAGATCCTTGAAGGTGACGTCACAGGTGGAGAAGGTGGTGAAGAAGGCATATGGCATGCTTGCCTTTATAGGACGGGGCATAGAGTATAAAAGTTGGGGTCTGATGTTGCAGATGTATAGAACGTTGGTTCGGCCGCATTTGGAATACTGCGTCCAGTTCTGGTCGCCACACTACCAGAAGGACGTGGAGGCTTTGGAGAGAGTACAGAGGAGGTTTACCAGGATGTTGCCTGGTATGGAGGGGCTTAGTTATGAGGAGAGATTGGGTAAACTGGGGTTGTTCTCCCTGGAAAGACGGAGGATGAGGGGAGACTTAATAGAGGTGTATAAAATTATGAAAGGCATAGATAGGGTGAACGGTGGGAAGCTTTTCCCCAGGTCGGTGGTGACGTTCACGAGGGGTCATAGGTTCAAGGTGAAGGGGGGGGGAGGTTTAACACAGATATCAGAAAGACATATTTTACACAGAGGGTGCTGGGGGCCTGGAATGCACTGCAGGACAAGGTGGTGGAGGCGGACACACTGGGAACGTTTAAGACTTATCTAGACAGCTATATGAACGGAGTGGGAATGGAGGGATACAAAAGAATGGTCTAGTTTGGACCAGGGAGCGGCACGGGCTTGGAGGGCCGAAGGGCCTGTTCCTGTGCTGTACTGTTCTTTGTTGTTCACTGTGTCAATGTTCCCAGTCAGCGTTCCCTGCTGTTTGACTGCGTTGCTATTTAAGCTTGCTTTATGATAGTGAGACATGGTGGGTGTGTGGCAATCTGTTTGCAATCCAGACTATTTGAACCACAGAAATAATCATCTGGTTAAATCATTCCGCCAAACTTTCCATCTGCACATTTCAAACAATTTTAATTCTGATATTCACAGCAATTTAGAGAACATGTCCAACTTCTCAAAGGTGCGGGTGGGATCGGGAATTATTATTAGTATTTCCCATTCCCAAGTGTTGCCGATTGATGTCCAGCAGTCACTGGCCACAGAAACATTCAATCACTTGTTGGCACAAGGTTTGCCGAGTTTATTAACTTTGGAATGGAGACTGAATTAAATTAACATGAAATATGATAAATCAATTCCTCTGGGAGTAATCCATTCTCACAATCCAATCAACACCCAAACCACTTCAAAAGAAATTAACTTTCCACTTTAGGACAGAGGAACAGGACTTGGCCATTCAGCCCGAGTCCATTCCGCCATTCAGTGAGATCATGGCTGATCCATGGCCTAACTCCATATACCCGCCTTTGGCCCAAATCCCTTAAGACCTTTGCTTAAAATTAGCAACTGATTTAGCATCAATGACCGTTTGTGGAAGCGGTTTCCACACTTGTACTATGTGTGCTTCCTAACATCTCTCCTAAACGGTCTGGTCCTCATTTCGAGAGCAAACCCCCTCGTTCTAGAATCTCCAAACAGTGGAAAAGGTTTATCTTTTCCTGTTAGTATCTTGAATACTTTGATCAGATCCCCCTGAACCTTCTAAATTCTAGAGAACAGGACTAATTAGTAGAATTAAACCCCTGAAATCCTGGTATCACTCTTGTAAACCTACACTGCACTCCCAAGGCCAATATATCCTTCCTAAGGTGCGGTGCCCAGACCTGCTCCAAATGGGGTCGAAGCAGGGTTTGGTACGGCTGCAGCATAAACTCTGTGTCCTTACATTCCAGTCTTCTCGATATTAAGGCCAGCATTCCATTAGCAGCCTGGATTATTTTCTGCACCACTTTGTGGTAGCTGAATCTCCAAGTCTCTTCGGCTTTGAAGAATTAAACTTCAATCATTTTGTTTTAAAACCTCCGAAAGCCAGATGATCATCTGTGGTAAAGCTCACTCACACTCAGCAGAATATTCAAACACATGGTGGGTAGAAGGTAACCCATTTTACCAATAATCATGTTCTTCCTTTCGCCCTGAGCCATCTTCCAGCGTCCTCCCCGTCGTGTTTCACAGTAAGCCATCAGCTTTCTCCAATACAGTCCTTACCACGGTCATCCAAAGAAGGGGCTTGCCTTTGGACCTGACACCATCTCCCAACCAGTGCCGCACCGCACCGCACCCCCCCCCCCCCCCCCCAACCCAACCCCGCTCCCACCCACTCATGCACTTTTCCCATTCCACACACACAACAAATGAGAGAGCTACAGGACAGGCATCATCACTCCTTCCCACTTAGTCATCAACGCAACAACAATAAAGACCCTCAGTAAAGTCTCTAAAAGTCTATGATGTGCCACACCTTCAGGTAGTTCTTGTAAATGTGATTATGTCTGCACCAAGATTAATACTCTGATTTCTTTTAAAAATAGCACCAACAGGTTGTCAGAAGTAACCATTTCTGGGCCCTGCTGACACTGGAAGCTGAAACCTGGAAACTGATAAGCCGTCACAACAGAAAGGAGGACAGACATATTTTCTTTGTCTGCTGACATGAAAATAACTCGAAGGGTTATAGAAAACAAAATCAGAACTAAATACAGTTCATCTGACAGCACTGTCTTAAACAATGGTATCTCTCAAACAGTTTATACACACAGCAATTGCGACAAAAGATTAAATAACACCGAATGTCAGTCACTTATTCTCCTGGTTTGAGGGTGAATTGAAGTGTGACAAACTGGGCCACAGAATAGTCTGGCTGGGATTTGCACTCACACAGTTGCTAGACGCCATTAACGATGGAATAAAGTCAGGTCTCCTCCCACTGGCGATCGCTCTCCACTTGAAATCTGACTGGGAGAATGCCCAATATCCCTCCAATTACCAATTACAATCCTTCAACATCTACGTTATTTTTGGCATTAAGAGCTTCAGCCATCCCAGGCTGTGGATGCGAATGCAATGGCTCAGTACTCCCCATCAGGTATCGTACGCATGTCGTGAAGTTACTGAAAGGATGTGCTGGCAGTACTATGTCCCTGGTACAGCTCCAGATTCCACACTCATAGTACACCGATCCTGAATGGATATTATTCAGCCTACCCGTGTGTAATAACAGGCATACAAACTACTGTAAAACACCAATCGACTATGTTATTAAAACACATAAAGAAAACATACATTTTTCTCGGGACATTTAGATTTAGTTTGAGTACAAGACGGATTGACAGGAAGTGGTGAAACTAGACAAGTTTATCCAATGCAGCAGAAATCTCCTGATTACAGAAACCCTTTTGTCAAAGTGAAGGAGAGTTGGAAAGAAGGGAGTCAACATTTTTCAGCGCTCCACATCATTGACTGTAACAAGAATACTCTCCATTGGAAGCAAACACTTTCAAACTCCTGCAGATTTGGAGTGCAGTTCATTCGTCCTCAAGTTAAAACATCCGCATTCACACTGAGGTACCTCTGAAACCCCCAATATTAGTCTTTTATATTATATATATTATATCCCAATATTAGCCCAATATTAGTCTTTTATATTATATATATTATATCCCAATATTAGCCCAATATTAGTCTTTTTCCTGCTCATTGTTCAAAGCAACACTGCTGAGAAATTAACCCTTTCAGACAGTGGTTCCAGGCCCCACAACCCTCCTGGTGAACTAATTTCCCCGAGTCACTAACCTCTCTGCTAAAGTAAACCGGCCCTTCCGTTCCACTCTACCCAGGCCCCTCATCATCTGGGAAAAGGGTACAAAAGTCTGAGGTCACGTACCAATCGACTCAAGAACATCTTCTTCCCTGCCGCTGTCAGACTTTTGAATGGACCTACCTCGCATTAAGTTGATCTTTCTCTACACCCTAGCTATGACTGTAACACTGCATTCTGCACTCTCTCCTTTCCTTCTCTATGAACGGTATGCTTTGTCTGTATAGCGCGCAAGAAACAATACTTTTCACTATATGCTAATGCATGTGACAATAAATCAAATCATTTTGTACATCTCAATGAAATCTCCCCTCAGTTTCTTTTCCAAGGAGAACAGCTCCAGCCTCTCCAAACATTCCCCAGAGCTGCAATTTTGCAGTGTGCTAAATCTGCTCTGCACCCTCTCTAAAGCAATTATATCCTTTCTGTTATAAGGTGACCAGAACTGCACACACTGGGCCCTATTTTACCATGTTAATTCGAAGTGCTGAGCGGATTTGAAACTGGGAGTGTTTTAGATCCGACTTTTAGACCCGTTCCCAGGCGCTCCCATACGCACTCTGCTTGAAAAATATCAGTGATTCCGAATCGCGCTGCACAGGCCTGTGGGCGGGGCTTAACGCGCCCGAAATCCTGCAGCTCCGATCAGACCTCCAACTGCGCACGCGCAGAGAAACATCATAGCATAACGCTCCCCTGCCACATCCCTCCTGGGCCGGATACTGCCTCCCCCTGACCCCCACACACATTGTCTCACCCTCCACAACATTCCTGACCCCCTTATCCCCCAACTCCCCCGCCACCCAGACCGATTGTGGGCCCCTCCCCCCTACTCAGGTCGAGTGGCAGCGGATCCTCCCTTCCCTCTCACTGATCTCAGAGGGACAGAGGGACAGCGGACCCCCCCTTCCCCCTCACTGATCTCAGAGGGACAGAGGGACAGCGGACCCCCCCTTCCCCCTCACTGATCTCAGAAATCATCATAGAAATCATCATAGAAACCCTACAGTGCAGAAGGAGGCCATTCGGCCCATCGAGTCTGCACCGACCACAATCCCACCCAGGCCCTACCCCCACATATTTACCCACTAATCCCTCTAACCTACGCATCTCAGGACTCCAAGGGGCAATTTTTAACCTGGCCAATCAACCTAACCCGCACATCTCTGGACTGTGGGAGGAAACCGGAGCACCCGGAGGAAACCCACGCAGACACGAGGAGAATGTGCAAACTCCACACAGACAGTGACCCGAGCCAGGAACCAAACCCAGGACCCTGGAGCTGTGAAGCAGCAGTGCTAACCACTGTGCTACCGTGCCGCCCCCTATTGTTCTAGGAAATTGTCCCAAAAACGTTCTATGAATTCTTCCTCATGGATACCTCTGCCAATTTAATTTTCTCAATCCAAATGAAGATTAAAGTCACCAACGATTAATGTACTGCCTTTTTTACATGCGCTCATATCCTCCTGATATATCATGCAGTATAGCTATTATTATAGACTACTCCTACCAGCAGCATCTACCATCTTATCTCTCACCTCCACCCATATGGATTCTACATCTTCCAATCCAAGGTCATCTCTTTCTATTGTACTTGTTCAATCTCGTACTGATAAAACTACCCCCCCCACCCCCCCGCCCGCTTTCCTTCCTGCCTGCCCTTGTGAAAAGTCACATACCCATGAATGTTTAGTTCCCAGCTTTAATCTTGAAACCTCGTCTCCATAATGGCTACAATCGGACCCATTAACCTTAATTTGTGCTGTTAACTCATCTATTTTGTACTGAATACTGTGTACTAAGTAAACAGCCAGGCATTTTGCTTTTGTATCTTCCTCTCCTTGACCCTATTTACTGTTGTTTTAATCTTTAATCCATCGTGATCCTACTCAATGGCGAAGCAGCTTGGACGGGCCGAATAGCCTCCTCCTGTTCCTGTGTTTTGGGTTAAACGGAAGGTGGGAAAGTAACACGAGCCGCGGTCCACACGGAGGGACAGAGGACCCCCCCCTTCCCCCTCACTGATCTCAGAAGGACAGCGGACCCCCCCCTTCCCCCTCACTGATCACAGGCAGAGTAGCAGCAGAGCCCCCCCTTCCCCCTCACTGATCTCAGGCAGAGTGGCAGCGGACCCCCCCCTTCCCCCTCACTGATCACACGCACAGTGGCAGCGGACCCCCCCTTCCCCCTCACTGATCACAGAGGGACAGCGGACCCCCCCTTCCCCCTCACTGATCTCAGGCAGAGTGGCAGCGGACCCCCCCCTTCCCCCTCACTGATCACACGCAGAGTGACAGCGGACCCCCCCTTCCCCCTCACTGATCACACGCAGAGTAGCAGCAGAGACCCCCCCTTCCCCCTCACTGATCTCAGGCAGAGTGGCAGCGGACCCCCCCCTTCCCCCTCACTGATCACACGCAGAGTGGCAGCGGACCCCCCCTTCCCCCTCACTGATCACACGCAGAGTGGCAGCGGACCCCCCCCTTCCCCCTCACTGATCTCAGACAGAGTGGCAGCGGACCACCCATTCCCCCTCACTGATCTCAGGCAGAGGGACAGCGGACCCCCCTTCCCCCGCACTGATCTCAAGCAGAGTGGCAGCGGACCCCCCTTCCCCCTCACTGATCACACGCAGAGTGGCAGCGGACCCCCCCTTCCCCCTCACTGATCACAGAGGGACAGCGGACCCCCCTTCCCCCTCACTGATCTCAAGCAGAGTGGCAGCGGACCCCCCTTCCCCCTCACTGATCACAGAAGGACAGCGGACACCCCTTCCCCCTCACTGATCTCAAGCAGAGTGGCAGCGGACCCCCCCTTCCCCCTCACTGATCACAGATAGAGGGACAGCGGACCCCCCTTCCCCCTCACTGATCACAGACAGAGAGACAGTGGACCCCCCCTTCCCCATCACTGATCACAGTGGGACAGCGGACCCCCCCCTTCCCCCTCACTGATCTCAGGCAGAGTGGCAGCGGGCCCCCCCTTCCCCCTCACTGATCACAGGCAGAGTGGCAGCGGACCCCCCTTCCCCCTCACTGATCACAGAAGGACAGCGGACACCCCTTCCCCCTCACTGATCTCAAGCAGAGTGGCAGCGGACCCCCCCTTCCCCCTCACTGATCACAGATAGAGGGACAGCGGACCCCCCCTTCCCCCTCACTGATCACAGACAGAGAGACAGTGGACCCCCCCTTCCCCATCACTGATCACAGTGGGACAGCGGACCCCCCCTTCCCCCTCACTGATCTCAGGCAGAGTGGCAGCGGGCCCCCCCCTTCCCCCTCACTGATCACAGGCAGAGTGGCAGCGGACCCCCACTTCCCCCTCACTGATCACAGGCAGAGTGGCAGCGGACCCCCCCTTCCCCCTCACTGATCACAGAGGGACAGTGGACCCCCCCCTTCCCCCTCACTGATCTCAGACAGAGGGACAGTGGACCCCCCCTTCCCCCTCACTGATCTCAGACAGAGGGACAACGGACCCCCCCCTTCCCCCTCACTGATCTCAGACAGAGGGACAGCGGACCCCCCCTTCCCCCTCACTGATCACAGACAGAGGGACAGTGGACCCCCCCTTCCCCCTCACTGATCACAGAGGGACAGCGGACCCCCCCTTCCCCCTCACTGATCTCAGGCAGAGGGACAGTGGACCCCCCCTTCCCCCTCACTGATCACATGCAGAGGGACAGTGGACCCCCCCTTCCCCCTCACTGATCTCAGACAGAGGGACAGTGGACCCCCCCTTCCCCCTCACTGATCACATGCAGAATGGCAGCGGACCCCCCCTTCCCCTTCACTGATCTCAGACAGAGGGACAGTGGACCCCCCCTTCCCCCTCACTGATCTCAGACAGAGTGGCAGCGGACCCCCCCCTTCCCCCTCACTGATCACAGGCAGAGTGGCAGCGGACCCCCACTTCCCCCTCACTGATCACAGGCAGAGTGGCAGCGGACCCCCCCTTCCCCCTCACTGATCACAGGCAGAGTGGCAGCGGACCCCCCCTTCCCCCTCACTGATCTCAGACAGAGGGACAGCGGACCCCCCCTTCCCCCTCACTGATCTCAGACAGAGGGACAGTGGACGCCCCCTTCCCCCTAACTGATCACACGCAGAGTGGCAGCGGACCCCCCCTTCCCCTTCACTGATCTCAGACAGAGGGACAGTGGACCCCCCCTTCCCCCTCACTGATCTCAGACAGAGGGACAGCGGACCCGCCCTTCCCCCGCACTGATCTCAGACAGAGGGACAGTGGACCCCCCCCCTTCCCCCTCACTGATCTCAGACAGAGTGGCAGCAGACCCCCCCTTCCCCCTCACTGATCTCAGAGGGACAGCGGACCCCCCCTTCCCCCTCACTGATCTCAGACAGAGTGGCAGCGGACCCCCCCCCTTCCCCCTCACTGATCACAGGCAGAGTGGCAGCGGACCCCCACTTCCCCCTCACTGATCACAGGCAGAGTGGCAGAGGACCCCCCCTTCCCCCTCACTGATCACAGGCAGAGTGGCAGCGGACCCCCACTTCCCCCTCACTGATCTCAGACAGAGGGACAGTGGACCCCCCCTTCCCCCTCACTGATCTCAGACAGAGGGAGAGCGGACCACCCCCTTCCCCCTCACTGATCACACGCAGAGTGGCAGCGGACCCCCCTTCCCCCTCACTGATCTCAGACAGAGGGACAGCAGACCCCCCCTTCCCCCTCACTGATCACAGACAGAGTGGCAGCGGACCCCCCTTCCCCCTCACTGATCTCAGACAGAGTGGCAGCGGACCCCCCTTCCCCCTCACTGATCTCAGGCAGAGTGGCAGCGTACCCCCCCTTCCCCCTCACTGATCTCAGGCAGAGTGGCAGTGCCCCCCCCTCACTGATCACAGAGGGACAGTGGACCCTCCCTTCCCCCCACTGATCACACGCAGAGTGGCAGCGGACCCCCCCTTCCCCCTCACTGATCTCAGACAGAGGGACAGCGGACCCCCCCCTTACTGATCACAGACAGAGGGACAGTGGACCCCCCCTCCCCCTCACTGATCTCAGGCAGAGGGACAGTGGACCCCCCCTTCCCCCTCACTGATCTCAGACAGAGGGACAGCAGACCCCCCTTCCCCCTCACTGATCACACGCAGAGTGGCAGCGGACCTCCCCTTCCCCCTCACTGATCACAGGCAGAGCTGTTGGACGTACGCCACTTGCCTCCTCACTAACCCTCACTGATGGAGCGCCCGAATCAGACTTATATGGAGCCTGTCTGTTTCGCGCTGATTCTGGATGGGCAAACACGGTGGTAAACGGGGGAAGTGCCGGTAAGTTTGGACGTGCAGCCCATTAAGTCAATTTAAATGTATTTAAATGGCCGTCGTGCCTGTTTTGGGCCTGGTCCCGATCGCAGCCATTTTTGGGCCTTGGTGAAAGGGAAATTGGCGCGGAGGTGGGCGCAGATCGAGCAACTCACCTCACGCCCGACTTATACCATCACAACTTGATGGTATAATCGGGCCCAGTAACTAATTTTTATATAGTTCCAGCAAAATCTCCCTGCTCTTATACTGTGTCTCAGTGCTAATAAATTAAAGGATTCCTTTAATTAAAGAGCAGGAACACACCTAAAGTGAACTGCGCATCAGCAAAAAGCAGCAAATCCCAGTCTCTACCTCCTCAAATAATAATAAGTCACATGCTCAGCACCACACTGTCCAGTTCCCATTGGAAACATTTCTATTCCCAGCCCCAGCTGCAAGTGTTTGTGGTGCTTAACCGTCTGAGACCGTGCCTCCGGAGTGAGTACGCTGGTGTTTCAGGAGCGTAGAGGAATGGGTATAGCTCTTGTCACAGAGCATGCAGCGATAGGGTTTCTCCCGGGTGTGAATGCGCTGGTGAACTGAAAGGTGAGACAGCTGGGTGAAGCTCTTCTCACACAATGTACAGTTGAAGGGTTTCTCTCCGGTGTGACTGCGCAGGTGGACAGAGAGTGAAAAGGACTGAGTGAAACTCTTCTGGCAGTATGAACACTGATAGGGTTTCTCCCCAGTGTGAATGCGCTGGTGTTTGGACAGCGATGACGACTCAGTGAAGCTCTTCTCGCACACAGTACACTGGAAAGGTTTCTCACCCGTGTGCAGGCGGTAGTGATTCAGGAGATTACTGGATTTAGTGAAGGTCTTCCCACAGATGGAGCACGGGAAAGGTTTCTGGCCACAGTGGAAGTGCTGATGTTCTGTGAGGCTAGAGGATGTGGCAAAGGTCTTTGCA
>NW_027591095.1:22500-116571 GCF_964213995.1 Mustelus asterias
CAGCTGCCACCCGGATTCACTGCGCCTGCGCGGACTGCCCCTGCTGCCGGAGATAGAGTGCTTTCACACACGCTAGGGTTTCTGGGGCAGGAGGGCCGCCATTGACCGAGTCAGAGTGGAGAAAGCGAGAGAGAGTAAAACAAGGATTGCGGCTGGGTGAGTTACCATGAGTGCGAGAGAGCCGGATTAGAGAGGTGGAGAAAGGGAGAATCACCATTGGTCACTTGAATGGGTGTAAATTGAGAGAGGTGGATACTCAACGAGACCTTGGAGTCCTTGTGCATCAGTCGCTGAAAGTAAGCACGCAGGTACAGCAGGCAGTAAAGAAGGTGAATGGTATGTTGGCCTTTATTAGGAGAGGATTTGAGTATATATATATATAGGGATGTTTTGCTGCAATTGTACGGAGCGTTGGTGAGGCCACACCTGGAGTATTGTGTCCAGTTTTGGTCTCCTTATCTGAGGAAGGATGTTCTTGCTATAGAGGGAGTACAGCGAAGGTTTACCAGGCTGATTCCTGGGATGGCAGGTCTGTCATATGAGAAGAGACTAAGTCGGTTAGGATTCTATTCACTGGAGTTTAGAAGAGTGAGAGGGGATCTCATAGAAACTTATAAAATTCTAACAGGGTTAGACAGGGTAGATTCAGAAAGAATGTTCCCGATGGTGGGGGGAGTCCAGAACTAGGGGTCATTGTTTGAGGGTAAGGGGTAAACCTTTTAGAACTGAGGTGAGGAGAAATTTCTTCACCCAGAGGGTGGTGAATGTGTGGAATTCACTCCCACAGAAAGTAGTTGAGGCCAAAACGTTGTGAGATTTCAAGAAGAAATTTGATTTCGCTCTCGGGGCGAAAGGGATCAAGGGATATGGGGGGAAGGGATCAGGATATTGAATTTGATGATCAGCCATGATCAAAATGAATGGAGGAGCAGGCTCAAAGGGCTGAATGGCCTCCCTGTGCTTCTAGTTTCTATGTTTCTACATGAATGACCTCCTCTTGTTCCTGTTTATCAGTTTTTTGATGGGTTGGAAAGGTTTCCTTCTACTCCTGAGTACCAGGCTCACGAGGGGCTGAATGTCCTCCTCCAGTTACTGCATGAAAGGTTTGAGAGGGTGGAGGACTTTCTCCTGTGCCTGTGTATTTTATTCCAAATGCCAAGGCATTTTATTCATACGTTAGGAACAAAAGGGTTGTTAGGGAAAAAATCGGACCTCTCAGGGACAAAAGTGGGGACTTATGCTTGGAGCCCAAAGAAGTAGGGGAGATCCTAAATGAATACTTTGCGTCGGTATTCACAAAGGAGAGGGATGTGTTGACTGGGAGTGTCTCGGAGGGGAGTGTTGACCCGTTGGAGAAAACCTCCATTACAAAGGAGGAAGTGTTAGGTTTGTTAGAGAATATAAAGACTGACAAATCCCCAGGGCCTGATGGAATCTATCCCAGACTGCTCAGGGAGACGAGAGGTGAAATCGTTGGGCCTCTGACGCAAATCTTTGTCTCGTCACTGGACACAGGTGAGGTCCCAGAGGATTGGAGGATAGCCAATGTGGTCCCATTATTTAAGAAGGGTAGGAAGGATAACCCGGGTAATTATAGGCCGGTGAGCTTGACGTCCGTGGTGGGGAAGTTGTTGGAGAAGATTCTTAGAGATAGGATGTATGCGCATTTAGAAAGGAATAAACTCATTAACGATAGTCAACATGGTTTTGTGAGAGGGAGGTCATGCCTCACTAACCTGGTGGTGTTTTTTGAAGAAGTGACCAAAATGGTTGACGAAGGAAGGGCCGTGGATGTTGTCTATATGGACTTTAGTAAAGCGTTTGACAAAGTCCCTCATGGTAGGCTAGTGAAAAAGGTTGGATCCCATGGGATAAAGGGGGAGGTGGCTAGATGGGTGGAGAACTGGCTTGGTCATAGAAGACAGAGGGTGGTAGTGGAAGGGTAGTGATGGGAGACAAGGAAATAGCTGAGGAACTTAATAAGTACTTTGCGTCAGTCTTCACAGTAGAAGACATGAGTAATATCCCAACAATTCAGGAAAGTCAGGGGGCAGAGTTGAATATGGTTGCCATCACAAAGGAGAAAGTGCTAGAGAAACTAAAAGGTCTGAAAATTGATAAATCTCCGGGCCCAGATGGGCTACATCCTAGAGTTCTAAAGGAGATAGCTGAAGAAATAGTGGAGGCGTTAGTTATGATCTTTCAAAAGTCACTGGAGTCAGGGAAAGTCCCAGAGGATTGGAAAATCGCTGTTGTAACCCCACTGTTCAAGAAGGGAACAAGAAAAAAGATGGAAAATTATAGGCCAATTAGCCTAACCTCAGTTGTTGGCAAAATTCTAGAATCCATCGTTAAGGATGAGATTTCTAAATTCTTGGAAGTGCAGGGTCGGATTAAGACAAGTCAGCATGGATTTAGTAAGGGGAGGTCGTGCCTGACAAACCTGTTAGAGTTCTTTGAAGAGATAACAAATAGGTTAGACCAAGGAGAGCCAATGGATGTTATCTATCTTGACTTCCAAAAGGCCTTTGACAAGGTGCCTCACGGGAGACTGCTGAGTAAAATAAGGGCCCATGGTATTCGAGGCAAGGTACTAACATGGATTGACGATTGGCTGTCAGACAGAAGGCAGAGAGTTGGGATAAAAGGTTCTTTCTCAGAATGGCAACCGGTGACAAGTGGTGTCCCGCAGGGTTCAGTGTTGGGGCCACAGCTGTTCTCTTTATATATTAACGATCTAGATGACGGGACTGGGAGCATTCTGGCCAAGTTTGCCGATGATACAAAGATAGGTGGAGGGGCAGGTAGTATTGAGGAGGTGGGGAGGCTGCAGAAAGATTTAGACAGTTTAGGAGAGTGGTCCAAGAAGTGGCTGATGAAATTCAACGTGGGCAAGTGCGAGGTCGTACACTTTGGAAAAAAGAATAGAGGCATGGACTATTTTCTAAACGGTGACAAAATTCATAATGCTAAAGTGCAAAGGGACTTGGGAGTCCTAGTCCAGGATTCTCTAAAGGTAAACTTGCAGGTTGAGTCCGTAATTAGGAAAGCAAATGTAATGTTGTCATTTATCTCAAGAGGCTTGGAATACAAAAGCAGGGATGTACTTCTGAGGCTTTATAAAGCACTGGTTAGGCCCCATTTGGAGTACTGTGAGCAATTTTGGGCCCCACACCTCAGGAAGGACATACTGGCACTGGAGCGGGTCCAGTGGAGATTCACACGGATGATCCCAGGAATGGTAGGCCTGACATACGATGAACGTCTGAGGATCGTGGGATTATATTCATTGGAGTTTAGGAGGTTGAGGGGAGATCTGATAGAAACTTACAAGATAATGAACGGCTTAGATAGGATGGACGTAGGGAAGTTGTTTCCATTAACAGGGGAGACTAGGACGCGGGGGCACAGCCTTAGAATAAAAGGGAGTCACTTTAGAACAGAGATGAGGAGAAATTTCTTCAGCCAGAGAGTGGTGGGTCTGTGGAATTCATTGCCACAGAGGGCTGTGGAGGCCGAGACGTTGAGCGTCTTCAAGACAGAAATTGATAAATTCTTGATTTCTCGAGGAATTAAGGGCTATGGGGAGAGAGCGGGTAAATGGAGTTGAAATCAACCATGATTGAATGGTGGAGTGGACTCGATGGGCCGAATGGCCTTACTTCCGCTCCTATGTCTTATGGTCTTATGGGTCTTTTTCCGGCTGGAGGCCTGTGACTAGTGGTGTACCGCAGGGCTCTGTATTGGGACCTCTGCTGTTTGTGATTTATATAAATGATCTGGAAGAAGGAGTAACTGGGGTGATCAGTAAGTTTGCGGACGACACAAAACTGGCAGGACTTGCAGATAGTGAGGAACATTGTCAGAGGCTACAGAAGGATATAGATAGGCTGGAAATTTGGGCAAGGAAATGGCAGATGGAGTTCAATCCTGATAAATGCGAAGTGATGCATTTTGGTGGGAATAATGTAGGGAGGAGCTACACGATAAATGGAAGAACCATAAAGGGTGTAGAGACGCAGAGGGACCTGGGTGTGCAAGTCCACAGATCCTTGAAGGTGACATCACAGGTGGAGAAGGTGGTGGAGAAGGCATATGGCATGCTTGCCTTTATAGGACGGGGCATAGAGTATAAGAGTTGGGGTCTGATGTTGCAGATGTATAGAACGTTGGTTCGGCCGCATTTGGAATACTGCGTCCAGTTCTGGTCGCCACACTATCAGAAGGACGTGGAGGCTTTGGAGAGGGTACAGAGGAGGTTTACCAGGATGTTGCCTGGTATGGAGGGGCTTGGTTATGAGGAGAGATTGGGGAAACTGGGGTTGTTCTCCTTGGAAAGACGGAGGATGAGGGGAGACTTAATAGAGGTGTATAAAATTATGAAAGGCATAGATAGGGTGAACGGTGGGAAGCTTTTCCCCGGGTCGGTGGTGACGTTCACGAGGGGTCATAGGTTCAAGGTGAAGGGGGGGAGGTTTAACACAGATATCAGAAGGACATATTTCACACAGAGGGTCGTGGGGGCCTGGAATGTGTTGCCGGGCAAGGTGGTGGAGGCGGACACACTGGGAACATTTAAGACTTATCTGGACAGCTATATGAACGGAGTGGGAATGGAGGGATACAAAAGAGTGGTCTAGTTTGGACCAGGGAGCGGCGCGGGCTAATTGTTCCTTGTTTCTCGTTTCAAGGCTTCATTCTATGATCATCTTGCTGGTGCCAGTACAGAGCGAGACTGCGGATAGTTGGGAACCTGTCTCGGGGGCAGGGAATTCATATGGTGTTCGTGGAAGTGGAAATGACTAGGGTTGGGAAGCATTTTCCGATCGGGGCCATTGTGATCTCCTGGGCTCGTTTCGATCGCCTCAGGGGGTCGGAGAGGAATTTCCCAGATTTTTTTTCCCCATATTGGCCCTGGGGTTTTTCACTCTGGGTTTTCGCCTCTCCCTGGAGATCACATGGTCTGGAATGGTGGGGTGGGGGTGAGTTAATAGGTTGTAATGAACAAAGCATCGTAGCTGTGAGGGACAGCTCGGTGGATAGGATATTGATATGTAGATAGGCTGGAAAATTGGGCGGGTATCCTGGATTCAGGATTCAATCCTGGACCGGGGAGCGGCGCGGGCTTGGAGGGCCGAAGGGCCTGTTCCTGTGCTGTATTGTTCTTTGTTCTTTGTTCTTTGTATCAGGATAGGGAGGAGTTGTATTGCCCTCACTGCATTCCTATGCAACAGGCTAGCGAAAGGGTTGAATGGTCTCTCCCTGTTCCTTTGTACCAGGTCGCAAGGGACTGAATATCCTCCTTCTGTCCCTGTGAAACATGCAGGAAAGGGATTCAATGTTCTAATTCCACTCTGAAACAGGATAGGGA
The DNA here is from genome assembly GCF_964213995.1 of Mustelus asterias. Classification (NCBI taxonomy): domain Eukaryota; kingdom Metazoa; phylum Chordata; class Chondrichthyes; order Carcharhiniformes; family Triakidae; genus Mustelus; species Mustelus asterias. The sequence continues at coordinate 27,872 of NW_027591095.1, forward strand.
GGGGGCTGAATGTGCTCATCCTGCCCCTGAGTACCAGAATCACGAGGGGCAGAATGGCTCTCCATGGAGCAGGCTCAGGAGGTTGTTGAATGCCTCCCCTTCTGGTGTGACTGATTCGAGGATAGTCCATAAAATAAAAACAGAAAATGCTGAAATAACTCAGCAGGTCTGCCAACATCAGTGGGGAGAGAAACGGAGTTAATGTTTTGTGTCTATATTCACCATTGAAGAGGGGTTGAATTGCGATGGATTATGTCATTGATGAGGGGAGTGGAGGAGCTGGAGCACAAGACAAGATCGGAGATAGGTAGCAGCGAAGACAGATTGACAAAAGTGTCATGGACTCAAGACAAATAAGTGTTAATGGAAAGCAGTTTGGGTTAGGCTTCACTGGAGCATTTCTGTAGGCCCTGAATGGGCATATGGGCATGGGAGCAAGATGGAGAGTTAAAATGGCAAGTGACAGGAAGGTTAGAAACATAGAAACCCTACAGTGCAGAAGGAGGCCATTCGGCCCATCGAGTCTGTACCGACTAGAATCCCACCCAGGCCCTACCCCCACATACTTACCCACTAATCCCTCTAACCTACGCATCCTAGGACTAAGGGGCAATTTTAGCATGGCCAATCAACCTAACCTGCACATCTTTGGACTGTGGGAGGAAACCGGAGCACCCGGAGGAAACCCACGCAGACACGAGGAGAATGTGCAAACTCCACACTGGCAGACAGGTCATGCTTGTGGGCTGAGCAAATGTGTTCCACAAATGATCACCCAGACTACATTTAGTCTTGAGAATGGATTCAATGCCCTCCTCCAAATTCAGTGCCATAAGCTTGAGAGGGGCTTAATTGATTCCAATGGTTGCTGTGCAGCAGCCTTGAGTGCGGATGAATACCCCCCACCACCCCCCTCCTTCTTCCTCCTGCTTAACAGGCTGCAGAGGGACTCAATGGCAGTCTGCTGTTCCTCTGTGAAAAGCTTAAGAAGGTGCTGGATACTCCTACTCATGTTCCTGCCAAACTGACTCGAGAGGGGATGAATGGACTCCTCCTGCTCTTTTATATCATGCTGGAGAAAGAGACTGAATGGTCTCCTCCTCTTCATGTGTATCAAGCTCAGGAGGGTCTCAATGGTATCCCACTTTTCCCATGTAACAGGCTCAAGTCAGTCCGAATTGGCTCCTTCTCTAAGTGGGAGCATGTCAGCGAGGCTGATCATAGAATCCTACAGTGCAGAAGGAGGCCATTCGGCCCATCGAATCTGCACCGACCACAATGCCACACAGGCCGTATTCCCGTAACCCCACCCATTTACCCTACCTAGTCCCCTAACACTAAGGTGCAATTTAGCATGGTCAATCCATCTAACCCGCACATCTGGGGCGACACGGTGGCACAGTGGTTAGCACTGCTGCCTCACAGTGCCAAGAACAAAGAACAATACAGCACAGGAAACAGGCCCTTTGGCCCTCCAAGCCTGTGCCGCTCATTGGTTCAACTAGACCAATCGTTTGTATCCCTCCATTCCCAGGCTGCTCATGTGACTATCCAGGTAAGTCTTAAACGATGTCAGCGTGCCTGCCTCCACCACCCTACTTGGCAGCGCATTCCAGGTCCCCACCACCCTCTGTGTAAAAAACATCCCTCTAATATCTGAGTTATACTTCGCCCCTCTCACCTTGAGCCCGTGACCCCTCGTGATCGTCACCTCCGACCTGGGAAAAAGCTTCCCACCGTTCACCCTATCTATACCCTTCATAATCTTGTACACCTCTATTAGATCTCCCCTCATTCTCCGTCTTTCCAGGGAGAACAAGCCCAGTTTACCCAATCTCTCCTCATAGCTAAGACCCTCCATACCAGGCAACATCCTGGTAAACCTTCTCTGCACTCTCTCTAACGCCTCTACGTCCTTCTGGTAGTGCGGCGACCAGAACTGGACGCAGTACTCCAAATGTGGCCTAACCAGCGTTCCATACAGCTGCATCATCAGACTCCAGCTTTTATACTCTATACCCCGTCCTATAAAGGCAAGCGTACCATATGCCTTCTTCACCACCTTCTCCACCTGTGTTGCCACCTTCAAGGATTTGTGAACTTGCACACCTAGGTCCCTCTGTGTTTCCATACTCTTGATGGCTCTGCCATTTATTGTATGAGGACCCGGGTTCGATTCCCACCTTGGGTCACTATATGTGCGGAGTCTGCATGTTCTTCCCGTGTCTGCGGGGTTTCCTCCGGGTGCTCCGGTTTCCTCCCACAGTCTGAAAGACGTGCTGGTTAGGGCGCATTGACCCGAACAGGTGCCGGAGTGTGGCGACTCGGGGAATTTCACAGTAATGTCATTGCATTGTTAATGTAAGCCTTGTTACTGAAGTCGGGAATGGGTTAATGAACTTTGTCACACTTAAGCATTAAGACCCGAACTCTGTGATTTTGTTGAGAACACTGCAGAGTCCATGTTTTTGTCAGAGTTCGGTGTTTTTCATGTCTGTGCCAGATAAGGGGAACAGCTATTCTTGTTATTCAGAAATGCGATTAACCCAGCTCGAAATAAGCTAAACAGTCTCCATTTTCATGTACCTTTGTTTAACACGATGGAGTTGACATATATGCCTTCTGTAGGCCGGTCAGCTTAACGTCTGTAGTAGGGAAAATGCTGGAATCCATTATTAAAGAGGAGATAGCAGGGCATCTGGATAGAAATGGTTCGATCAATCAGACGCAGCATGGATTCATGAGGGGAAAGTCGTGCTTGACGAACATGTTGGATTTTTATGAAGATGTGACTAGGGCGGTTGATGGAGGAGAACCGGTGGATGCGGTGTTTTTGGATTTCCAAAAGGCGTTTGATAAGGTGCCCCATAAAAGGCTGCTGAAGAAGATTAGGGCACACGGAGTTGGGGGTAGTGTGTTAAAGTGGATTGGGGACTGGCTATCCGACAGGAAGCAAAGAGTCGGAATAAATGGGTGTTTTTCCGGTTGGAGGAAGGTAACTAGTGGCGTGCCGCAGGGATCGGTACTCGGGCCGCAACTATTTACCATTTATATAGATGATCTGGAGGAGGGGACGGAGTGTAGGGTAACGAAGTTTGCAGACGACACAAAGATAAGTGGAAAAGTGAATCGTGTGGAGGACGGAGAAGATCTGCAGAGAGATTTGGACAGGCTGAGTGAGTGGGCGAGGATATGGCAAATGGAGTATAACGTTGATAAATGCAAGGTTATACACTTTGGAGGAAATAATAACAAATGGGATTACTATCTCAATGGAAACAAATTAAAACATGCTACCGTGCAAAGGGACCTGGGGGTCCTTGTGCATGAGACGCAAAAGCCCAGTCTGCAGGTACAACAGGTGATCAAGAAGGCAAATGGGATGTTGGCCTATATTGCGAAGGGGATAGAATATAAAAGCAGGGATGTCTTGATGCACCTGTACAGGGCATTGGTGAGGCCGCAGCTGGAATACTGTGTGCAGTATTGGTCCCCTTATATGAGGAAGGATATATTGGCATTGGAGGGAGTGCAGAGAAGGTTCACCAGGTTGATACCGGAGGTGAGGGGTTTGGATTATGAGGAGAGGCTGAGGAGATTGGGTTTGTACTCGTTGGAGTTTAGAAGGATGAGGGGGGATCTTATGGAGACTTATAAGATAATGCGGGGGCTGGATAGGGTGGAGGCGGAGAGATTCTTTCCACTTAGTAAGGAAGTTAAAACTAGAGGACACAGCCTCAAAATAAAGGGGGGTCGGTTTAAGACAGAGTTGAGGAGGAACTTCTTCTCCCAGACGGTGGTGAATCTCTGGAATTCTCTGCCCACTGAGGTGGTGGAGGCTACCTCGCTGAATATGTTTAAAGCGCGGATGGATGGATTCCTGATCGGTAAGGGAATTAAGGGTTATGGGGATCAGGCGGGTAAGTGGTACTGATCCACGTCAGATCAGCCAGGATCTTATTGAATGGCGGGGCAGGCTCGAGGGGCCAGATGGCCTACTCCTGCTCCTATTTCTTATGTTCTTATGTTCTTATAGTGAGAGAATGAAGGGCAGAAAATTAATCAGGAGATAGAAAAGGCAATGTTACCATAATCATGGGGGATTCAATATGCAGGTGGACTGGGAAAATCAGGTAGGTAGTGGATCCCAAGAAAAGGTCTGTCGTGGATGAGCTTAGAGTGTGGATCGATGCTTGGAAGTGTGATGTGGTGGCCATTACGGCAACTTGGGGACAGGGACAGGACTGGATAATTCAGGTGCCGGGTTTCAGATGTTTCAGAAAGGACAGAGAGGTGGGGGGGAGGGGGGAGGAGTGGCACTGCTGATCAGGGATAGTGTCACAGCTGTAGAGAAGGTGGAAGCCATGGAGGGATTGTCTACGGAGTCTCTGTGGGTGGATGTCCGGAGCGGGAAGGGGTCGATAACTTTGCTGGGTGTTTTCTACAGGCCGCCCAATAGTAACAGGGATGTTGAGGAGCAGATAGGGAAACAGATCCTGGAGAGATGTAGTAATAACAGGGTTGTCGTGATGGGAGACTTTAATTTCCCAAACAGCGATTGGAATATCCCTCGGGTAAGGGGTTTGGATGGGTAGGAGTTTGTGAGGTGTGTTCAGGAGGGTTTCCTGACACAGCATGTGGATAAACCCACAAGAGGAGAGGCTGTACTCAATCTGTTACTGGCTAATGTGCCTGGACAGGTGTCGGATCTCTCAGTGGGGGAGCATTTTGGGGATAGTGATCATAACTCAATCTCCTTTATGCTAGCACTGGAAAGAGATAGGATCAGGCAAGCTAGGAAAGTGTTTATCTGGAGTAAGGGGAAATATGAAGCCATCAGGCAGGAGATTAGAGGCGTAAATTGGAAGGAGGTATTATCGAGGAATAGTACCGAAGTAAGGTGGCAGATTTTCAAGGAATGTTTGTCTAGCGTTCTACATGACAACGTTCCGATGAGACAGGGAGGTTTTGGTACGTTACGGGAACCGTGGTGCACGAAAGCTGCGCTCAACCTAGTCAAAAAGAAAAGGAAAGCGTACAAAAGGTTCAGAGAGCTAGGCAGTGATAGGGATCTAGATGAGTATACGGCATGTAGGAAGGGACGTGAGAAGGAAATTAGGAGAGCCGGAAGGGGTCACGGGAAGGCCTTGGCAGGTAAGGTTAAAGAGAACCCTCAGGCATTCTATAAATACGTGAAGAGTAAAAGGATGAGATGTGATGGAATAGGACCTATAAAATGTCAAGATGAGAAAGTCTGTACGGAAGCGGAAGAAATAGTAGAGGTGCTGAATGAATACTTTACTTCGGTATTCACGGTGGAAAAAGACCTGGGTGGTTGTACTACAGGATTGTGGAGGACTGAAAAGATTGAGTTTGTGGACATTAAGAGGGTCTGTTGGAAATATTGAATAGCATCAAGATAGATAAGTGGCCGGGACCGGATGGGATGTAACCCAGGTTTATGTGGGAGGCGAGGGAAGAGTTTGCAGAGCCTTTGGCGATGATCTTTGCGTCGTCGATGGAGACGGGAGAGGTTCCAGAAGATTGGAGGATTGCGGATGTGGTTCCTATATTCAAGAAAGTGAGTAGGGATAGCCCAGGAAATTACCAACTGGTGAGTCTAACCTCCGTGGTTGGTAAGTTGATGGAGAAGATCCTGAGGGACAGGATCTATGAACATTTAGAGAAGTTTAGTATGCTCAAAAGTAGTCAGCACGGCTTTGTCAAAGGCAAATCGTGCCTTACGAGCCTGGTGGAGTTCTTTGAAAATGTGACTAAACACATTGACGAAGGAAAAGCAGTAGATGTAGTTTACATGGACTTCAGCAAGGCATTCGATAAGGTCCCCCATGCAAGACTTCTCGAGAAAGTGAGAGGGCATGGGAACCAAGGGGCTGTTGCCTTGTGGATCCAGAACTGGCTTGCCTGCAAGAGGCAGAGAGTGGTTGTAGATGGGTCTTTTTCTGAATGGAGATCGGTCACCAGTGGTGTGCCCCAGGGATCTGTTCTGGGACCCTTGCTGTTTGTCATTTTCATAAATGACCTGGATGAGGAAGTGGAGGGATGGGTTGGTAAGTTTGCCGATGACACGAAGGCTGGTGGTGTTGTGGATAGTTTGGAGGGATGTCAGAAGCTGCAGCGTGAAAATAGACAGGATGCAGGACTGGGCGGAGAAGTGGCAGATGGACTTCAACCCGGATAAATGTGTTGTGGTCCATTTTGCCAGGTCAAATGGGATGAAGGAGTATAATAACAAGGGTAAGACTCTTAGCAGTGTAGAGGATCAGAATGACCTTGGGGACCGTGTCCATAGGACTCTTAAATCGGCCTCGCAGGTAGGGGAGGTGGTTAAGAAGGCGTATGGTGTGCTGGCCTTCATTAATCGAGGGATTGAGTTTAGGAGTCGAGAGATAATGATGCAGCTTTATAAGGCCCTCGTCAGACCCCACTTAGAGTACTGTGCTCAGTTCTGGCCACCTCATTACAGGAGGGATGTGGAAATTATTGAAAGGATGCAGAGGAGATTTACAAGGATGTTGCCTGGATTGAGTGGCATGCCTTATGAGGATAGGTTGAGGGAGCTCGGTCTTTTCTCCTTGGAGAGACGAAGGATGAGAGGTGACCTGATAGAGGTGTACAAGATGTTGAGAGGTATAGACCGGGTGGATTTTCAGAGGCTTTTTCCCAGGGCTGAAATGGTTGCTACGAGAGGACACAGGTTTAAGGTGCTGGGGAATAGGTACAGAGGAGATGTCAGGGGTAAGTTTTTCACTCAGAAGGTGGTGGGTGAGTGGAATCGACTGCCGTCAGTGGTAGTGGAGGCAAACTCGATGGGGTTTTTCAGTAGACTTCTGAATGAGTACATGGGACTTAATAAGATTGAGGGTTATAGGTAAGCCTATATATAAGCCTAGGTAGGTAGGGACATGACCGGCACAACTTGTGGGCCGAAGGGCCTGTTTGTGCTGTAGTTTTTCTATGTTCTCTGTTCTAAAAGGAATTTGTGGAATGTCTAAGAGAGGTCTTTTGGAGCAGCTTGTGACAGAGCCTATTCGGGAACAGGCAATTCTGGATTTGGTGATGTGTGATGAGGCAGACCTGATTAGGGAACTTAAGGTGAAGGAACCCTTAGGGAGCAGTGACCACAATATGATAGAATTTACCCTGCAGTTTGAGAGGGAGAAGCTGGAATCAGATGTAACGGTATTAGAATTAAATAAAGGTAACTACAATGACATGAGGGAGGAGCTGGCCAGAGTTGATTGGAAAGGGAGCCGAGCAGGGGAGACAGTGGAACAGCAATGACAGGAGTTCTTGAGAGTTATTTGGGAGGCACAACAGAAATTCATCCCAAGGAGGGGCAAACATGCCACAGGGAGGACGAGGCATCCATGGCTGACGGGGAAGCCAAGGACAGCATAAACGCAAAAGAAAAAACCTACAAAGTGGCAAGGATTCGTGGGAAGGCAGAGGATTGGGAAGCCTTTAAGAGAGAGCAGAGGACAACTGAAAAAGCAATAAGGGGGGGGGGGGGGGGGGGGAGAAGAAATATGAGTGTAAGCGAGCTAGTAATATAAAGGAAGATCGGAAGAGTTTTTCCAATATATAAAAGGTAAGCGGCAAAAATAGCCATTGGACCACTGGATAATGAGGCTGCAAAATGAATAATAAGAAACTAAGAAATGGCAGAGGAACTGAATAGTTACTTTGCATCAGTCTTCACAGTGGAAGAAACCGGTGGGATACCAGAACTCCAGGAGAGTCCGGGGGCACAGCTGAGTGTACGGGCCATTACTAAGGAGAAGGTTCTGGGGAAACTGAAAGGTCTGAAGGTGGATAAATCACCTGGACCGGATGGACTACACCCCAGGGTTCTAAAATAGATAGCTGATGAAATTGTGGAGACGTTGGTGGTGATCTTTCAGCAATCACTGGAGACAGGGAGGGGCGCAGGTGACTGGAAAGTAGCTAATGTAACACCACTGTTTAAGAAGGGATGGGGAATTATAGCTCGGTTAGCCTGACTTTGGTCATTGGCAAGATTTTAGAGTCCATTATTAAAGATGAGATCTCAGTGTACTTGGAAGTGCATGATAAAGTAGGACTGAGTGAGCACGGCTTTGTCAAGGGGAGGTCATATCTGACAAATCTGTTACAGTTCTTTGAGGAGGTAACAAGGAAGTTAGATAAAGGAGAACCTGATATATTTAGGTTTCCAGAAGGCCTTTGACAAGATGCCACATAGGAGAATGTTAAATAAGTAAGGTGCCAATGGTGTTGAGGGTAAAATCCTGGCATGGATAGATGATTGGCTGACTGGCAGAACAGTAAGAAGTCTCACAACACCAGGTTAAAGTCCAACAGGTTTATTTGGTAGCAAATACCATAAGCTTTCGGAGCAATGCTCCTTCGTCAGATGGAGTGGTCTCTGTTCTCAAACAGGGCACAGACACAGAAATGTGCTTACCCCAGTCCAACGCCGGCATCTCCACATCATGACTGGCAGAAGGCAGAGAGTGGGGATGAAGAGGCCTTTTTTCAGGATGGCAGCCGGTGACTAGGGGTTGGTGCTGGGATGGCAGCTGACACAAAGATATGTAGACGGACAGGTAGTATTGAGGGAGGGGGAGGGGGGGCGGGGGGAATGCTGCAGAAGGACTTGGACAGGTTAGGAGAGTGGGCAAAGTGGTGGCAGATGGAATGCAATGAGGAAAAGTGTGAGGTTATGCACTTTGGAAGGAGGAATGGAGGCATGGACGTTTTTCTAAATGGGGAAATGCTTAGAAAATCAGATGCACAGAGGAATTTGGGATTCCTCGTTCAAGATTCTCTAAAGGTTAACGTGCAGGTTCAGTCGGCAGTTAGGAAGGCAAATGGAATGCTGGCATTCATGTCGAGAGGGCTAGAATATAAGAGCAGGGATGTACTTCTGAGGCTGTATAAGGCTCTGGTCAGACCCCATTTGGAGTATTGTGGAGTTTTGGGCCCCAGTTTAGAAAGATGAGGGGGGATCTTATTGAAAGTTACAGGATACTGCGAGGCCTGGATAGAGTGAACAAGGAGAGGATGTTTCCACGAGTAGGAAAAACTTGAACCAGAGGCACAAATCAGTTAAGTGCCAATGGTGTTGAGGGTAGGATCCTGGCATGGATAGAGGGTTGGCTGACTGGCAGAAGTCAGAGTGGGCATGAAGGTGTCTTTTTTGTGCTGGGACCACAACTTTTCACAATATACATTAATGGTTTGGAAGAACGAAATGAAGGCACTGTTGCTAAGTTTGCAGATGATACAAAGATATGGAGATGGACAGGGAGTATTGAGGAAGGGAAGCGGGGGAGGAGGGGGGATGGCTGCAGAAGGACTTGGACAGGTTAGGAGAATGGGCAAAGAGCTCAGGCTAAAAGGACGATCTTTTAAAACAGAGATGAGGAGGAAATTCTTCAGCCAGAGAGTGGTGAATGTGTGGAACTCTTTGCTGCAGAAGGCTGTGGAGGCCGGGTCATTGAGTGTCTTTAAGACAGAGATAGATAGGTTCTTGGTTAATAAAGGGATCAGGGGTTATGGGGAAAAGACAGGATAATGGGGATGAGAAAAACATCAGCCATGATTGAATGGCAGAGCAGACTCGATGGGCCGAGTGGCCTAATTCTGCTTTTGTCTTATGGTCTCTTATGGTCTGGGGAATGAGGGATACAGGTGGACATAAGGAGCATTTGGAATATGTTCCGAGTGCAGTGATTTGGGGTGGTGTTTTGAGGGCAGGTTGGGGTGGTGAGGAATGGGGTTGAGGCTCTTTGTGTGAGGGAGGGGGGGAGCGATCTCCCCTGTTTCAAATCCACCCCGGGTTTGCACCATACCTGTCTTCAAGGCATCATTAGGTGCACAGCCTCATCTGGTTCAGAACATCAGGTTCATATCCACACCAACATCGCTCAATCAACATGTCCAAACACTTCCAGAGGTTCAGGCCCACGCCAGGTTCACACTCACCCCAGTTTCACAATCATAGGAACATTGAAATATAGGAACAGCAGGAGCAGGCCATTCGGCCCTTGGAGCCAGCTCCGACATTCAGTTTGATTATGGATCATCATCAACTTCAATATCCTGATCATCCCTTGCTCCCATCTCCCGTGATCACTTTAGCCCCAAGAGCGATATATAATTTATTCCTGAAATCACGAAAGTTTTTGGCCTCAGCTACTTTCTGTGGTAGCGAAGGCCATAGATCATCAGAGTGGAGAAATTTCTCCTCACCTCTGTTCTAAAAGGTTGAAGCTTATCCTCAAACCATGAACCCTCGTCCTCAACTCCCTGAGCATCAGGAACATTCTTTCTGAATCTACCCTGTCTAAACCTGTTCCAATATTATATGTTTCACTCTAATGAACTCCAATGAATAAAGCCCTAACCGACTTAGTCTCTCTTCATATCTCAGACTTGCCATCCCAGGAATCAGCCTGGTAAACATTCGCTGTACTCCCTCTATAGCGAGGATATCCTTCCTCAGATAAGGACACCAAAACTGCACACAATACTCGAAGTGTGGCCTCAGCAATGCCCTGTACAACTGCAGTAACACATTTCTATTCCTGGACTCAAATCTTATCCCGATGAAGGGCAGCATTACAGTTGTCTTCTTTACTGCTTGTTGTACATGCGCGCTGACTTTCACTTACTGATGCATACGGACACCAAGGTCTCGCTGAGTATCCACCTCTCTCAATTTACACCCATTCAAATAATAATCTGCCTTCCTATTAGTGCTGCTAAAGTGGATAACCTCACACTTACCCACATTTTACTGCAACTGCTTTGCACGTGCCCACACATTGAGCCTGTTCAAATCACACTGAAGCATGTCTGCATGTTTCTCATAGCTCACCCTCACCCAACTTTTATCATCTGCAAATTTGGAGATGATACATTTAGTTCAATTTTCAGAATAATTAATATATAATGTGAACAGTTGGGGTCCGTGCACAGATTCCTGTAGTACCCCACTAGACACTGACTTCAGATCAGAAAAAGGCCCATTTATTGCCAACTCTTTGCTTTCTAACTGCAAACCAGCTTTCTATCCGTCTCAAAACATTGCCTGCAATCCCATGTGCTTTCACTTCACTTGGTAGTCTGCTATGTGAGACCTTGTTGAAAACCTTCTGAAAGTCTCAAGAAACCACATCCACTGGTTATCCTCAGTGAACTCTACTGATTGCATCCTCACAAAATTCCAATAGATTCTTCAAACAAGATTTCCCTTCTGTAAATCCATGCTGACTTTGTCTGATTTTCCCGCTGCCTTCCAAGTGCTGAGTTATGAAATCATTGATAAATCCTCCAGCTCCAACTTCCCCTGTGCTGACGATAGGTTCACTGGGATCAGTATATCTTATCACTGATCAGAACCATAAAGGGTGTAGATACGCAGAGGGACCTGGGTGTGCAAGTCCACAGATCCTTGAAGGTGACGTCACAGGTGCAGAAGGTAGTGAAGAAGGCATATGGCATACTTGCCTTTATAGGACGGGGCATAGAGTATAAAAGTTGGGGTCTGATGTTGCAGTTGTATAGAACGTTGGTTCGGCCGCATTTGGAGTACTGCGCCCAGTTCTGGTCGCCACACTACCAGAAGGACGTGGAGGCTTTAGAGAGAGTGCAGAGGAGGTTTACCAGGATGTTGTCTGGTATGGAAGGGCTTAGTTATGAGGAGAGATTGGGTAAACTGGGGTTGTTCTCACTGGAAAGACGGAGAATGAGGGGTGACCTAATAGAGGTGTATAAAATTATGAAAGGCATCGACAGGGTGAACGGTGGGAAGCTTTTCCCCAGATTGGTGGTGACGTTCACGAGGGGTCATAGGTTCAAGGTGAGGGGGGGAAGGTTTAACACGGATATCAGAAGGACGTATTTTACACAGAGGGTGGTGGGGGCCTAGAATGCGCTGCCGGGCAAGGTGATGGAGGCGGACACACTGGGAATGTTTAAGACTTATCTAGAAAGCCACATGAACGGAGTGGGAATGGAGGGATACAAAAGAATGCTCAAGTTTAGACCAGGGAGTGGCGCGGGCTTGGAGGGCCGAAGGGCCTGTTCCTGTGCTGTATTGTTCTTTGTTTGTTCTTTCTTGTTTCTGTGTCTGTAAAATGCTCACATGTAGATCAGTCACAGAGTAACATCATAGAGCAGCTCACACACAGATTTAGACAACTACAAGGGTAATTGTCACTTACCAGGAACACCAATAACTCCATGGATCAGGTGGGATACTTTCTTCACCATGTTTTTGAGGAAGAGAAGGTGTTACAGACTAATAGGCTGGAGGAAATAGATGTTCGGAGGGAGGATGTCTTGGCAGTTTTGAATAAACTGAAGGTCGATAAGTCCCCTGGGCCTGATGAAATGTATCCTAGGATTCTTTGGGAGGCAAGGGTTGCGATTGCAGAGCCTTTGGCTTTGATCTTTGGGTCCTCGCTGTCCACGGGGATGGTGCCAGAGGACTGGAGAGTGGCGAATGTTGTTCCTCTGTTTAAGAAAGGGAATAGAAATGACCCTGGTAATTATAGGCCGGTTAGTCTTAGTTCGGTGGTTGGTAAGTTGATGGAAAAGGTCCGTAGGGATGGGATTGACGACCATTTGGAAAGATGCAGATTAATCCGGGATAGTCAGCACGGATTCGTGAAGGGCATGTCGTGCCTCACAAATTTGATAGAATTTTTTGAGGAGGTAACTAATTGTGCTGATGAAGGTAGGGCAGTTGATGTCATATACATGGATTTTAGTAAGGCGTTTGATAAGGTCCCCCATGGTCGGCTTATGATGAAAGTGAGGAGGTGTGGGATAGAGGGAAAGTTGGCCGATTGGATAGGTAACTAGCTATCTGATCGAAGACAGAGGGTGGTGGTGGATGGAAAGTTTTCGGACTGGAGGCAGGTTGCTAGTGGCGTGCCGCAGGGATCAGTGCTTGGTCCTCTGCTCTTTGTGATTTTTATTAATGACTTAGAGGAGGGGGCTGAAGGGTGGATCAGTAAATTTGCTGATGACACCAAGATTGGTGGAGTAGTGGATGAGGTGGAGGGTTGTTGTAGACTGCAAAGAGACATAGATAGGATGCAAAGCTGGACTGAAAAATGGCAAATGGATTTAACACTGATAAATGTGAGGTGACTCATTTTGGTAGGACAAATTTAAATGTGGATGACATGGTCAAAGTTACGGTTCTGAAGACTGTGGCGGAACAGAGAGATCTTGGGGTCCATATCCACAGATCGCTGAAGGTTGCCACTCAAGTGGATAGAGCTGTGAAGAAGGCCTAGAGTGTGTTAGCTTTTATTAACAGGGGGTTGGAGTTTAAGAGCTGTGGGGTTATGCTGCAACTGTACAGGACCTTGGTGAGACCACATTTGGAATATTGTGTGCCGTTCTGGTCACCTCACTATAAGAAGGATGTGGAAGCGCTGGAAAGAGTGTAAAGGAAATTTACCAGGATGCTGCCAGGTTTGGAGGGTAGGTCTTATGAGGAAAGGTTGAGGGAGCTAGGGCTGTTCTCTCTGGAGCGGAGGAGGCTGAGGGGAGACTTAATAGAGGTTTATAAAATGATGAAGGGGATAGATAGAGTGAACGTTCAAAGACTATTTCCTCGGGTGGATGGAGCTATTACAAGGGGGCATAACTATAGGGTTCGTGGTGGGAGATACAGGACGGATATCAGAGGTAGGTTCTTTACGCAGAGAGTGGTTGGGGTGTGGAATGGACTGCCTGCAGTGATAGTGGAGTCAGACACTTTAGGAACATTTAAGCGGTTATTGGATAGGCACATGGAGCACACCAGGATGATAGGGAGTGGGATAGCTTGGTCTTGGTTTCAGATAAAGGTCGGCACAACATCGTGGGCCGAAGGGCCTGTTCTGTGCTGTACTGTTCTATGTTCTATTTGAAATTCCTGATACATTTTCAGCGTGATGTAATGTGTCCCTTTGCTCTGCAGGTAATCTCTGTGTTAACTCGGTGATGATACATTCCCAAAGACATTCATATGTACCCTGTGGAATCCCCTCTGGGATACTGACATTGCAAAATCGCTCACCTTCGAGTTTCTTCTAATTAACAAACACGTGATGACATTGATTGAGGATGTGGAATATATTTATTTCTGAGATTGAATTGTTGCCAATCAAAGAATGGACAATGCTGATCACATTAATTACTTTGTAACATTCGAGGCTATGTTACCCACCAAAGGTATTCCCATCTAAAACACAACTCTCAAGATCCCATGTTGCCTCAGCGTTATCTTTCACCCGTCTGTGACCTTTCAATTGAAGAAGGGAAAGGGTTAATGTTTTTTGTACTCAATGTATTTTGTGCCTAAAAGGTTGAACTTTGTATCTGGAATGTATCATAAACATATCGTTTCCTTGTGGCGAGTCATCCCTTTTTTATATTGCTCCTGGTAGTAGCATAAGCCATTTGTTCATGTCTTTCATCTTTTACTTTAGTATAAGCCATTTGTTCATGGTTCTCTCGCTTGTTTATATCATTCTGATAAAACAGACAGTTGAATATAGATGTTAGGAGGCTTTCCCGGAGGCTTGTCTGTGATTTAAGCAGAGGAAGCAGCCACCAAATGGTAGAGTGCGAGAATGGCCGTTTGAAGGAGGACTCCCACTGGTACAGTTGCACTCAGTCACTCAGTCACTTCAAAGGAAACGCTGCGGGAAGAGCAGGGGACCAGAGGTGACACCTTGACTGCAACGACCAGGAGAATTGTGCTTTATGACCCAAGGATACCAGATGGTTTCTAACCATGATCCAAAGACTATCAGAATCTGTTAAAGGAACTATAATTTACGATCAAGGACTGTTAACTGGACTTTGCTTCATGACTTGTATTGGGAACCCTGATGTATAAATATCCACGTTTCTTGTGTTCAGTGAGAACTTTGGCTTCCGCTTTCAAGGGGTCAAGTTCTCCCATAAGCTTATGAAAATAAAGCCTGACTGTATTTTTGACTCATATCAGCCTATAGAGGTATAATTTCCGACTTCAGTTTTGGTGCCGAAAGCCGGGACAAAAAAACCCCGGATCTGTTTGGGGGACTCTTTTTTGCAGGCCCAGGTTGAATGGCCACAACCTGTGTACTGGAATAGAGTTCTGAACCTAATAGGGTGAGTCAAACTACAGTGGGCTGAGCATATGTGGTGAGAGTGTGTGAGAGTGAAAGACATCTGAGCTGAACACATGCGGACAAGGAGGCATTTGTCTGTTATGGATTCTCAAGTGAGTGTAAAGACTGGAGAAAAGTTGCCTGAGATGTGATGTTCAGACGTGAGTGAGAAAGAAACTGTTTGTGTGAGAGAGAAACTGTCTGAGTGATCACTGGAATAGTGTAAGCTTAATAGTGTAAGCGGTGGTACGGAGGGATTTGATCACCCCTGACAGGTAACACCGGACTCTGATAAGAGCGACCTAGGAGTGGGAGAGTGAGAAGGGAGAATAGAAGGCTCCAAGTGGTGAGTATAAAACTTATCTGTATTATGGCGGGATCACAAGTACAAGGACAGTGGGGACTTCCGGAATCCCTGATAAATGAGTGTATGACTGAGAGGAACAAATTCATTAAACAGATGAGAAAAGGGGGGTGGAACTTATCCTACCCTCTGGGCCAACAGCATAAGTGGTTGGGTAAAGAAAAGAGAAACATGACAAAGAAAATAGGAATATTGTTAATACATCAGTTAGCTGGACTAATTGAGCAAGTCGTTGCCTCTACTCAAAAGTGGAGTGAGGATAAAGAAAGGATTAGGGAGTTAGAATGCAGAGTGAGGGAACTGGAGAAACAAACCCAAGTATTAGAAGAAAAGCTATGGAGAGGGGAAACTATTCCTCTACCTCCTTATGAGTCCACACAACAGGAACTAAACACTCTTCCAGAGGAATGGGAAGCCCTAGAACACAACTTAGTGCCAGTAACCCAAGGGGGAACAGATACACAGCCAAAAGTAAATTATGAACCTTTCACCCTGGGTGAGAGGCAGCAGATAATGGCTTCCCTGGGTAAATTACAACCTAGAAGCGCAAACACTAAATTCTGGGAAGAATTAGACACAACCTGGGTAGGATGCCTATTACACCTGAGAGACGTACACCAGCTGGTCAGGGCAGCCTGTCCAGCGGATAAGTGGAGACAGGTAACGGGTGGACCCGCCGCTCCTCCAGCACAGGATTATAGTGGGGGACGGTGGACACATGTAGTCGCCCTAACATCAGAGATAGATGCCCAACAGACATCCTTCGCCCAGTTTAAGGTAGAAATTCTGAGAGTATTAGGGAATGCTCCCACTAACTGGAGCAGAATGACCACAACGAAACAGCTAAAAGGAGCTTCTGAATGTGGGGGATGGTTGTCCCAGGTACATCAGGAGTGCTCTGGACAAGGAAACCCAGGTCAAGGGGATCGAGCGTTCATCCAGGCTTTTAAGGATGAATTCTTTAGTGTTCACCAAAAACTCCTTGAAATGGGAATTCTCAGTACCCCGAACTATGATGAGTTGGTAGAATGGGCTAATGGCATACCTGGAGGTGGATAGGAGAGATCTTAGTTTTTGTATTTCAGTGTGTTTGTGTGATGTGGTTTCTAGTCGAATGTAGGTGGTTGTTGTTGTATTAAATTGAGAGCAGAAATTGTTGAAACCTTTGTTCTTGTGGAGTGTTTATTGCGGGTAATAAATGACCTTAGTTTAGCCTCAGGAATGCTGGGGAGGTGTTAAGACTGTTAAAGATTAAAGTGATAAGATTTCTTGCATTTACTTCTGTTTTGAGTTTTAATTACAGTTTGGAAGAAAGAAGAATAAAAGTGACCGTCTTAATCCAAGTTCTGTATTCTTTTAAATGTTTTACTTACATCTCAGTTTAAGATGTTAAGTTTGAACGAGTGTTGGAAGCTTCCATGTGTGTCTGTGTGTGTTTAACACAGTTGTTTGTTTTGATGTGATTTTACAACTGTGGGTTTGATACAGAGTTTAAATAAAATTAGAAGATAAATTGAAGTATCAAAATCAAAGTACATAATTTGAAGTTGGAAATAGCCAATTTGAATTTTGAATAAACCTGTGTTTGAATTTTGTTAAGAAAGGATTTAAACCTTGGAGGGAACCATGTGCTCTCTCCTTTGTCTTAGAGTGAAGATTATGAGAGAATTAGTAGAGAAATTAGGAGAAGAAATTAAGTAATTTTATGGAAAAGGAGATAAGCAAGAACAAAAGAATGAGGTAAATGTACTGTCTATGAGTCAGTTTAAAATATATTAAGTTAAGTGAAATGAATTGTAATTCTGCTTATTTCACGTTCCAGCAGGAGATTAATCAATTAAATCTTAGTTGCCAATGCAAATTGCCCTTACAAATGTCTGATAGTTTAATATTCTGTAACTGGTTAAAATTATGTACTGCCGTTGGAATTTTATGTGCTATCTATTGTTCAAAGTTTGCCAAATATTGAGCACTGTCAGGCTTAAAATCTAGCCAGTTAAAATCAAACCAAAATGTTTCTGATTAATTAACTAGTGTGTATTGTACCTACTTTGGTTTTGATTTGGCGCCTGTTGTTTTCCTCGAGTGCGGGGGGGGGGGGGGGGGGGTTTTGATCTGGAGCTTGGTTTAAATTGGAAACGGATTGGATTAAAGGGGTTTGGATATCACCGTTATGGTGTGTGAAGTATGATACAACTGCCGCTTGATTATTTTTATTATACAGTATAGCACTGCTATATCGACCCGGAAATAAAATCAAATTCTGAAAAGCCTTCACCAATTTTGTATAATATAGTTATATATTATGTGTTGTGTATTGATAAAACATAATTCTGTAGGAGCTTCCTGTTTTCCTCGCCATACAAATGATTAAACTAGAGATAATGTAAGAGTACATTATATAAAGATTGGAGCTGTATGGTATGTGATTTTAATGGGGAATGCGATGTTTTTTGATGAGATTATATACAAATGAATGGATGTCCAACTACAGCCAAAAAACCAGTTTAAAGTGTTATTTAATTCACACTAAGCTTTCTATGGAAGGGGGGTGTGTAGTTAACTGTATAATGTACTAGCTAAAGCCACACAGATATTGGGAAATTGTGGACAGAGATATTGCCCACTATACTGATGAGATTAAAAATTACCACAAACTGGACAACCGGATTAACCCCTTATGAATTAATGACAGAATGGGTGATGATGTAGGTTCACTAAAAGATGAATTCAGGAGATATATTTTGGAACTAAGCACCCAACTTAAAGGGATGCACAAATTGGTAAAAGACAATCCGGAACAAAGAGACACAGAGAGAGAGAGAGAGCTTGAAATGCTCCCTGACGGGCGGGAAGTTGCGTCCAAGTAAAAGCACTACTTGACAAACCTGGGTTCGCCCCTCAATGGGAGGGCCCCTATAAAGTTAAAATTGTGTCGTGTGCTTAATTCACAGATATGTGAAACGGTTGACCTCCAAGCAAGCTGAACGGATTCGCGGGCAGTGACGCGCGGGCGGTATAGCCTTTGGACCATTGTATAACGGTCGCGCGGGTTATTAGTTAAGTGATAGGATGATTTTCTTGCTGCTTCTCACGACCCTTGCCCTGCTAGTTACGGAGGGGAAGTATAGATGGAATTGTGTAGACTTGAGGATAGAGCATCACAAGCATGTAACGATGGCTCTGTCTATTGTAACCTTCTGACACATGGAATAAGTCCCTGGGAGGTAACCCGGAGGGACCGCTGCTTGGGATTCCTTAACCATGCCATGTTGCTAACTCTGTTGGAGGGGCGAGGTGATTGGGGTCTCCCATGCATGTAATGTGGTGTAACTGGAATTTTTGGTGTTTAGCTGAGGGACCGGGATGGATCTGTACCCAACAACAGCAGAGGGCTCGGGAGGATGTGTACATCAACACGAGATTTGGTCGATCCAAGCAATCATTGTACCAATCCTCTAAAATCAGGCCCCATCACATGAACACTTTCATGTATATGTCTCACTTGTATGTATTGCAGTCAAAATTTTGAGCAAGTGCTGGGTCTGCTCACATATTCCCATGCACGAAGGAAAGGGGGGAAAGTCTTTTATTCCCTATCCCTTTGTCAACTCCGGGAATAGTAGAGGGGATTTCGAATCAGAATGGAACCCACGATGGGACAAGGAAAGTGACATTTTAAAAAAAAACCCCATCAGGCATGTTGTGAAAAACCAACAAGGGGGGATCTATCTGCTTGGTAAGAAACGGAACCATACATGTGGGCCGTAGCTACTGCACCCGGCAGATTAATGTCACCAGTGATGCCTGGGCTTTGGTGCAACAGATTACAATCCATTGCCCCACTGCTGATGTCCTGGTCAGCCTCTCCTCGACTTATATGAGCAGCATGACTGCATATAACGGTACCTGTTGTATCTGTGGAAACAATGCCGACCCATGGCTTCCTTGGGATTGGGTAGGATCGTGTTATTTAGCATATGTGGTACCCTATATTCACCATTACTGAGACAGAATGGTTCTTTATGATAGCTTTCCCACTTTATGGGACAGCAAAAGCAGCTCAGGAACTTATGCATATGGCCTCGGCCTTGGAGAGAATTGCAAATGAAACAAGAGACAGGTTTGAGGAGGTGAGCACAGCCTTCTCTGAAGTATCAGCCGAGGTTGTAGCTATCCGGACTGTTGCTTTACAGAACCGATTGACACTTGATTATGTGTTGGCTTTCCAGGGAGGAACGTGCGCTATAATTGAATCCGAATGCTGCACGTATATCCCAGATGTTTCAGAAAAAATAACTCGTTTGGCAGATCATATCAAACGAGTGACGATAACAATACAAGGTGAAGGGAGCCAATATCATAATTATAACCCTCGGGATGGCTGGGGCAATGGTTCGGGTCGTGGGGATCATACCTGATGCACGGGTTAATTGTATTAATTGTCGTTGTTATCGCATGTTGTATTTGTATGGCATTATTGAACGCTTGTTGTAAAACGGTAACAGCCCGAATTATGCCGAGTGTAAGTGTACAGGCAGAAGGGGCAGACTTCCTGATGAAGGAGGTAGGCCCATATGTATTGGTAACATTTGGCTCTGAGTTGGTCATGGGGCCATGTTTGCACTTGGCCTCTGACCAAAGGGGGGATTGAAGAAGGGAAAGGGTTAATGTTTTTTGTACTCAATGTATTTTGTGCCTAAAAGGTTGAACTTTGTATCTGGAATGTATCATAAACATATCGTTTCCTTGTGGCGAGTCATCCCTTTTTTATATTGCTCCTGGTAGTAGCATAAGCCATTTGTTCATGTCTTTCATCTTTTACTTTAGTATAAGCCATTTGTTCATGGTTCTCTCGCTTGTTTTTATCATTCTGATAAAACAGACAGTTGAATATAGATGTTAGGAGGCTTTCCCGGAGGCTTGTCTGTGATTTAAGCAGAGGAAGCAGCCACCAAATGGTAGAGTGCGAGAATGGCCGTTTGAAGGAGGACTCCCACTGGTACAGTTGCACTCAGTCACTCAGTCACTTCAAAGGAAACGCTGCGGGAAGAGCAGGGGACCAGAGGTGACACCTTGACTGCAACGACCAGGAGAATTGTGCTTTATGACCCAAGGATACCAGATGGTTTCTAACCATGATCCAAAGACTATCAGAATCTGTTAAAGGAACTATAATTTACGATCAAGGACTGTTAACTGGACTTTGCTTCATGACTTGTATTGGGAACCCTGATGTATAAATATCCACGTTTCTTGTGTTCAGTGAGAACTTTGGCTTCCGCTTTCAAGGGGTCAAGTTCTCCCATAAGCTTATGAAAATAAAGCCTGACTGTATTTTTGACTCATATCAGCCTATAGAGGTATAATTTCCGACTTCACAATGATTCAATTTCAAATGTTAGAGTGTCTCTCTGGGCTGTTCCACTCTCTCCTGGGATATAGTTACCCTCTTTAACTCTGGGAATACACTGAATCCATTCAGGTCCTATAATTGTGACTCCAATTTCAGATCTAATCTGCAGTAAATTCAAAAACGTGAACCACAGCAACTGAATCTATCCCCTCCAGCTCCATGTTT
This sequence comes from Mustelus asterias, assembly GCF_964213995.1. Taxonomy (NCBI): domain Eukaryota; kingdom Metazoa; phylum Chordata; class Chondrichthyes; order Carcharhiniformes; family Triakidae; genus Mustelus; species Mustelus asterias. The sequence continues at coordinate 48,984 of NW_027591095.1, forward strand.
CCCAGCAGCCCAGATGAGATGTCCTGAACCGGAGCACCAGTCAAGCAACACAGCCTTCGGGACTCTCAATCCTGGCCACAGAGAAAAGTGTATATTCCCCAGACGAACTATCCCCATTTATAACTACATTTCCCTTTTCTCCTCCCTCTTGAATGGCTCCCTGATCCCCCGTGCTATTGTTCAGTTGTTCAGCCTCCTTGTCGCTCCCGCCCACGTCCGCACAGGGAGCCAGTGTCACAAACCTGTTTGTTTAATCATTCGAAGGACATGGGCGTCCCTGGCTGACCAGCATTTACTGCCTGTCCCGAGTTGACCTTGGAGAGCAGTTGAGAGTTAAAAACATTGCTGTGGCTCTGGAGCCACATGTAGGCCAGACCTGATAAGGACGGCAGGTTTCCTTCCCTAAACGACGTTAGTGAACCAGATGGGGTTCTCCGACAATGGAGAATGGTTTTATAGTCATCAGTAGATTTTTGACTCCAGATATTTTTTAGTGAATTCAAATTCGACCAGCTGCTGTGACCGGATTCGAACACGGGTCCCCAGAACATTAACAATATTGGGAGCCCTTCCTGAAGCTATCACGTCAGCAGGAGCTGCTCAGAAAATTCCCTGAGTGTTCCTTCCAAGGCCTTACTCACCTTACCGCTGCTTCTGTTGGTCCCACGTCACTTTCTGAACTGTAATGTCTGGGTGACACCTACCCGCACTGGACCTGGCCGTAAGGGACCGGGCAGTAAGGGACACAAGACACAGCAATACCTCTCCACCCACTTCCCTAAACTCCCACACTTACCCCAACTCTCAGTGCTTCACTCTCTGCAGCTTGCACTCTGTGGAGCTCCCTGAGTGGGCACATTTCACAGGCCTCAGTTTGGTAGTTTATATTTGCCCGTGTCCAACTCATGAACCTGATTGAAGTCACTGCACCCCCTCCCCCTCTAGGTCTGAGTAACCGCCGAGGGCTGACCACCTTGGAAGCCTTTTTTGGAGTTTCAATGCTGGGTCCGGTTCCTGCTGCTCAGCCTCGGAAGTGAGTGGGGTTCAGCAGACCGGAGCTCGCCTCTTCCACCATGAGCATGTGGCCCGAGTTCCCTGTCACCCGATAAAGTGTGGTCGAGAGGATAAAGCCAGCTGTGTCCATTTGAGACTCCGAGGTTCCCACTGGCGGAGATGGGGAACAGGAGCCGGAGTGCCTGGAATTCTTTCCGAAGTTCCCGCAGTGCTGGGAATTGATTTTTCCTGCACGGCTTGGGGCTTCATGGCTTTAGCTGATTGAAGCATTCCCATAGGATGGTACCTCCCAAGCGGACTTGATAGGAAACTGGCCCTATTCCAGACTCGACCGTGCCTCATAACCACGCGGATCCATTGCCATGATTCTTTACCAATAACCTATCACCTGCCTTTAGGTGCCTCTCCCGGCTGGTGGGAACGGCACTGGGTGTTAGCTCCCGCCCTCAGAAGGTCAGACTTAACACTGGGCGGAGTGAACTTCCCATGACCAACTCTGCTGGGGCTATTCCAGTTGTTGAAGAGGGGAGGTCGGGGGGAGGTTGGAGGGTGTCATTCTGTAATTGAAGATGAAATCTGGATGGTTTGGTGTCCAAAGAGACTGAGGGATGGTATTTTGAACCTGCTTTTACTGTTTGGGCCGCTCTTTCTGCCAAGCCGTTGGATGATGGGTAATATGACACTGTCCTAACGTGTCAAATTCTGTCCAACTTCATCTAATGCACAAATTCCTGGCTGATGAAGGGTGGTCCATTTTCAGAAACCATCATTTCCGGGATCCCGGGTGTCATGAAAGAGGTGTGAAGTTTCTCCACTTTTGTCCTTGTGTTTGAGTAACTCACCCTGTGTACGGCCATCCATTTTGAATCAGCATCTACCATTACCAGGAACATAGACCCCATGAACGGTCCGGCACTCTCCGTGTGCAGCCACGTCTATGGCCGTCCTGGCCATTCCCAAGTGTGAAGAGTAGTGATTGGTGGTACTTCTGCCCTTGTTGATATTGCCAACACTGACCCACGGGCAAATATCTGTCTCTATACCTGGCCACCAGATATGGCAACTTGGAGGATCTTTAGTTTGCCACTTCTCGGTGGCCATGGTAAAGTTCACCATGGGATGGTGACCCTGGCTCAGGATGACGCTCTAGAACCCCACAGGAGTGTGCCATCTTCCACAGTCAGCTGCTCTCTGCCACTCCAATATGGGTGCAATTCAGGCTGTAACGGCCATTTGGATTCCCCCATCAGCACTCGCTGCTTCAATTCATTCAGGAATGGGTAATCTTACGTCCACAGCCGAATCTTATTGGCTGCCACTGGGAGAGTTTTGAGAAAGTTCATGATTACCGTCTCTTCCATTGGGAATATGACAAGTGTCTGTTAATCGTAGCCAACTCAAGGCATCGACCTGAACGACTCGGCCTCCTGGAAGGTGTTCAAATCAATAATGGTAGGCGGACAGTAATAAAGCCCACAGCTGGATATGGGCCAATATTATGGGCCGTACCGTCATGCAGGTCCTTCTGGAATTTCTTTGCCCAAACTATCACTGTAGACGAGGTGTCACAGTGGTTAGCGCTGCTGCCTCATAACGCCAGAGACCTGGGTTCAATTCCTGGCTTGGGTCAATGTCTGTGTGGAGTCTGCACATTCTCTCCGTATAAGAACATAAGAAATAGGAGCAGGAGTAGGCCATCTGGCCCTTCGAGCCTGCCCCGCCATTCAACAAGATCATGGCTGATCTGAAGCGAATCAGTTCCACTTACCCGCCTGCTCCCCATAACCCCTAATTCCCTTAACGATCAGAAAACTATCTACCCGTAATTTAAACATATTCAACGAGGAAGCCTCCACCACTTCAATGGGCAGAGAATTCCAGAGATTCACCACCCTCTGAGAGAAGAAGTTCCCCCTCAACTCTGTTCTGAACCGGCCCCCCCTTATTTTGAGGCTGTGCCCTCTAGTTCTGGTTTCCCTTCTAAGTGGAAAGAATCTCTCCACCTCTACCCTATCCAGCCCCTTCATTATCTTATATGTCTCTATAAGATCACCCCTCATCCTTCTAAACTCCAACGAGTACAGACCCAATCTGTTTAATCTCTCCTCATAAGCTACGCCCCTCATCTCCGGTATCAACTTTATCGGGTGACAATGTGATCGAGAGAATAAACCCACTGTGTCCATTTCAGGCTCCGAGGTTCCCACTGGCGGAGATGGAGAACCATAGAACCATAGAAAATTACAGCTCAGAAACAGGCCTTTTGGCCCTTCTTGTCTGTGCCGAACCATTTTATGCCTAGTCCCACTGACCTGCACTTGGACCATATCCCTCCACACCCCTCTCATCCATGAACCCGTCCAAGTTTTTCTTAAATGTTAAAAGCATTTACCACTTTATCCGGCAGCTCATTCCACGCTCCCACCACTCTGCGTGAAGAAGCCCCCCCTAATATTCCCTTTAAACTTTTCTCCATGCACCCTTAACCCATGCCCTCTGGTTTTTTTCTCCCCTAGCCTCAGCGGAAAAAGCCTGCTTGCATTCACTCTATCTATACCCATCAAAATCTTATACACCTCTATCAAATCTCCCCTCAATCTTCTACGCTCCAAGGAATAAAGTCCCAACCTATTCAATCTCTCTCTGTAACTCAGCTTCTCAAGTCCCGGCAACATCCTTGTGAACCTTCTCTGCACTCTTTCAATCTTATTTACATCCTTCCTGTAACTAGGTGACCAAAACTGTACACAATACTCCAAATTCGGCCTCACCAATGCCTTATATAACCTTACCATAACACTCCAACTTTTATACTCGATACTCCGATTTATAAAGGCCAATGTACCAAAGGCACTCTTTACGACCCTATCCACCTGTGACGTCACTTTTAGGGAATTCTGTACCTGTATTCCCAGATCCCTCTGTTCAACTGCACTCTTCAGAGTCCTACCATTTACCCTGTACGTTCTTCTTTGGTTTGTCCTTCCAAAGTGCAATATCTCACACTTGTCTGCGTTAAATTCCATTTGCCATTTTTCAGCCCATTTTTCTAGTTGGTCCAAATCCCTCTGCAAGCTTTGAAAACCTTCCTCACTGTCCACTACACCTCCAATCTTTGTATCATCAGCAAACTTGCTGATCCAATTTACCACATTATCATCCAGATCATTGATATAGATGACAAACAACAATGGACCCAACACCGATCCCTGCGGCACACCACTAGTCACAGGCCTCCACTCAGAGAAGCAATCCTCCACAACCACTCTCTGGCTTCTTCCATTGAGAAGTTTAATTCTTCCATTGAGCCAGTGTCTTATCCAATTTACTACCTCCCCATGTATACCTAGCGACTGAACCTTCCTAACTAACCTCCCATGAGGGACCTTGTCAAAGGCCTTGCTGAAATCCAGGTAGACAACATCCACCGCCTTCCCTTCATCCACTTTCCTGGTACCCTCCTCGAAAAACTCCAATAGATTGGTCAAACATGACCTACCACGCACAAAGCCATGTTGACTCTCCCTAATAAGTCCCTGTCTATCCAAATATTTGTAGATCCTATCCCTTATCACACCTTCCAATAACTTGCCCACCACCGACGTCAAACTTACTGGCCTATAATTTCCCAGATTTCTTTTGGAACCTTTTTTAAACAACGGAACAACATGAGCCACCCTCCAATCATCCGGCACCTCCCCCGAGAATACTGACATTTTAAATATGTCTGCCAGGGCCCCTGCAAGTTCAACACTAGCTTCCCTCAAGGTCCGTGGGAATACCCTGTCCGGTCCTGGGGATTTATCCACTCTGATTTGCCTCAAGACAGCGAGCACCTCCCCCCCTTTAATCTGTAAAGGTTCCATGGCCTCCCTACCAGTTTGCCCTATTTCCGTAGACTCCATGCCCGTTTCCTCAGTAAATACGGATGCAAAAAAACCATTTAGTATCTCCCCCATCTCTTTTGGTTGCATACACAGTCTACCACTCTGGTCTTCAAGAGGACCAATTTTATCCCTCACTATCCTTTTGCCCCTAACATACCTATAGAAGCTCTTTGGATTTTCCTTCACTCTGTCTGCCAAAGCAACCAGGAGCCGGAGTGCCTGGAATTCTTTCCAAAGTTCCCGGTGTGCTGGGAATTGATTTTTCCTGCACGGCTTGGGGCTTCATGGCTTGTAGATGATTGAAGCATTCCCATAGGATGGTATCTCCCAAGCGGACTTGATAGGAAACTGGCCCTGTTCCAGACTCGAGCATGCCTCATAACCACGCGGATCCATTGCCATGATTCTTTACTAATATCCTATCACCTGCCTTTAGGTGCCTGTCCCGGCTGGTGGGATCACCACTGGGTGTCTTGATGCCTTGCGAACGTCCCACCCTTGGGAATATCAGACTCAACCCTGGGCGGAGTCATCTTCTCATGACCAACTCTGCTGGGGCTATTCTGGTAGTTGAAAGGATGGTTGGGGGGGGGGTGTTGGGGGAGTGGGGGGGGGGGTGTTGGGGGGGGGTGTTGGGGGGGGGGTGTTGGGGGGGGTGGGGGGGTGTTGGGGGGGGTGTTGGGGGGGGGGTTGGGGGGGTGGGGGGGGGGGAATGTGGGGGGGGGGGGTGGGGGGGGGGTTTGGGGGGTGTTGTCCTGTAATTGAAGATGAATCTGGATGGTTTGGTGTCCAAGGAGGCTGTGGGATGTTTTTTTGAACCTGCTTTTACTATTTGGGCCGCTCTTTCTGCCAGGCCGTTGGATGATGGGTAATATGACACTGTCCTAACGTGTTAATTTCTGTTCAACTTCATCTCATGCACAAATTCCTGGCTGATGAAGGGTGGTCCATTTTCGGAAACTAACATTTCCGGGATCCCGGGTGTCATGAAAGAGGTGTGAAGTTTCTCCACTCTTGTCCTTGTGTTTGAGTAACTCACCCTGTGTACGGCCATCCATTTTGAATCAGCATCTACCATTACCAGGAACATAGACCCCATGAACGGACCGGCACTGTCCAAGTGCAGCCACGTCTATGGCCGTCCTGGCTATTCCCAAGTGTGAAGAGTAGTGACTGGTGATAGTTCTGCCCTTGTTGATTTGCCAACACTGACCCACGAGCAAATATCCATCCCCATACCTGGCCACCAACAGGGCAACTTAGAGGATCTTCAGTTTGCCACTCCTGGGTGGCCATGATAAAGTTCACCATGGGATGGTGACCCTGGCTCAGGATGACACTCTTGAACCCCATAGGCGTGTGCCATCTTCCACAGTCAGCTGCTCTCTTCCACTCCAATATGGGTGCAATTCAGGCTGTAATGGCCTTTTGGATTCCCCCATCAGCACTCGCTGCTTCAATTCATTCAGGAATGGGTAATTCTGCCTCCACAGCCGAATATCATTGGCAGCCACTGGGAGAGTTTTGAAAAAGTTCATGATTACCATCTCTTCCATTGTGGGTACGACAAGTGTCTGTTAATCGTCGCCAACTCAAGGCATCGGCGACAGTGACTCAGCCTCCTGGATAATGGTAGGCGGACAGTAATAAAGCCCACAGCTGGATATGGGCCAATGTTATGGGCTGCACCGCCATGCAGGCACTTCTGGAATTTCTTTCCCCGAACTGTCACCATTGACGAGGTGTCACAGTGGTTAGCGCTGCTGCCTCATAACGCCAGAGACCTGGGTTCAATTCCTGGCTTGGGTCAATGTCTGCACATTCTCACCGTATCTGCATGGGTTTCATCTGGTTTCTCCGGTTTTCTCCCGCAGTCTGAAAGACGTGCTGGTTAGGTGCGTTGGCCATGCTCAATTCTCCCTCAGTGTACCCGGACAGGCACCAGTGTGTGGCGACTAGGCGATTTTCACATTAACTTCATTGCAGTGTTAATGTAAGCCTACATTTGACAGTTTATAAATGTTAAACTTCCTCTGAGTATGAAGCGTTGAATATCGCTGGGAAACCTCATCAAGCTGTCAGTATAAGTGCACGTGAATAAGTTCATAATTGGAAACAAGAATCCTCCTGCCAGCTTTGAAGCTAAGTCCTCAATCAGAGGGATTGGGTATTTATCCAGCTGTAAGAAACAGTTTACCGTTTGTTTAAAATTTCCCAGTACAAAGTATTTGTATTCACTCTTGGGACTTGGGTGTCACTGGCCGGCCAGCATTTATTGCCCATCCCTAGTTGCCCATGTTCAGAGGACCATTAAGTGTCAACCACTTGGAGTCACATTTAGTCCTGACCACATAAGGACGACAGATTTCCTTCCCTGGGACATTGGTGAACCAGATGTGTTTTTCCGAAAATCGACACTGGTTTTATGGTCACCAGCTGATTCTGAATTCCAGATATATTTATTCAAATTCCACCATCTGCTGTGACGGGATTCGAACCCGGGTGCACAGAACTTTAGCTGAGTTTCTGTATTAATAGTCCAATGATAAAACCACCAGTCCATCACATCCATACCCAGAGTGTACACACCCTGAGTTCCGGTAACCGAGACACACCATATTATATACGTCTGCAGGGCTCCCGGATTGGACAGCATTAACTGTCTCAAACAGGGAGCTCATATTCCAATAACTCCACCTGATGGTTATCGTTATAGTCATTAAGTATGTCTCTCTCTCTGTCTCTTTCTGTCTTTCTGTGCATCCCTCTCTGTATATATATATATATATATATATCTCTCTGTGCCTGTTTCTCTGTGTCTCTTACTGTCTCTCTGCATCGCCCTCATTCACCTTCTCTCTACACTCTTCCTCCGTGTCTCCTCCCCCCTCTCAGTCTCACTCTCCTTGTCCCTCTCCTTCTCTGTCCCCCTTTTCTTATTTATCTGTCTTTCTCTCTCTCTACCTCGCTCTGTCTTTTGCTCTTGCTGTGTCCATTGTACTCATTCAGTCTCACTGTTCCAAATTCGCTGACGCTCTCTGTCTCTGTCTCTGTTTCTCTCTGCCTCCCTTTCTGTCTCCCTTTCCGTCTTAGTCTTCCTCTCTCATTGCATCCTCCCATCTGTCTCCCACTGTCTCCCTTTCTCATTCCCTGTCCATCTCCCTCCCCATTTCCCCCAATCTCTGTCCCTGTTTTTCTCGCTCTGTGAGAGTCCCTATCTGTCTCTGTCCTTTCTCTCTCTCTCACTCTCCCTGTTTCTTTCACTGTATCTGTTAGAAACTATTTCAAAATCTGTCACGCTCCATGTATTTATGCCCTTCCCTCTCTCTGTCAATCTCCGTCTCTCTATCACTCTCACTCTTGCTCTCACTCTTTATCTGTCACTCTTTCTGTCTCTGTGAGGCTGTTTGTTATTTATAGTTTGAAAGTCCAATAGAAAGAGTCAGGGCTCTTGTAGTTGGAGTTTCCTCTCAGGGTCTAATGAGTTGAAGAATTGAAGTAAGGGGATATTTCAGCAGATTGATTAGCTGCTGCCTGAAGTGAGTCTGTGTCACAGCATAAATGGCAGTGTTTGTACAACAACTTGTGAGTTGCAAAATGAATCCAAATTCCATAACAAAATTATCCAACTGTACCGACTTATAGCCCAAATCATCCATCCGAGTCCAGAGAGAATAAACCATTAATGTCGACCATAAGAGGATAAAATTGGCTGAGATAACAAACAGTAAAATGATGGATTTCCTGCGACTCTCCATCTCTGGGTCTCTGGGATTCTCCCCACTGCTGTGAGCCCGGAGTCTCCTGCGGGCTCTGCTGCTCATTAAAATGTGTCTGACGGTGAAAACATTGAGCAGCAGAATCAGGACGAATGGGACAACCGGGGTTAGAATGTGGTGGAGGAACTCAATTGTTCCCCAGACCGAAGAGAACATAACATCCATTACGACCCAACAAAACCAGGGGACGTTCACCAGCCGATATCTATTTAAGAACATAAAATACCAGGAAATGTTCTTTAAACAGCTCAGCACCGTCACTGTTCCCAGAACCACAGCCGCCGATTTCTCACTGCAATATTTACTCTTCAGCTTGGGGCAGCAAATGGCCACAAATCGATCAAAGGTGAAAGTGACGGTGAACCAGACAGAACAGTCAGTGGCTGCAAAAAGCAGGACGGCGTGGATGTTACACACGGGGACCCAGTGCAGGAAATAAAACTGTTCCCGATAAAGAATGGGAATGTGTCTGAATATCAGGTCGAGGATAACGACCAGCAGATCCCCCGCTGACATGGCCACCAGGTAACGAGTCACACATTTGGACAGACCACAGTTTCTGCTCGTCAGTGTCACAATTGTGATTATGTTCACTGTCAGGAAGGGAAATAAAGAATAAAATTAGACAGGATTCAGGGAAAGAAGTTACCATTTAGACTGAGGATGGGTTAAAATAAAAAAGAATGTAGAAGTCATAGAAGTCATAGAAACCCTACAGTGCAGAAGGAGGCCATTCGGCCCATCGAGTCTGCACCGACCACAATCCCACCCAGGCCCTACCCCTACATATTTTACCCGCTAATCCCTCTAACCTACGCATCCCAGGACACTAAGGGGCAATTTAACATGGCCAATCAACCTAACCCGCACATCTTTGGACTGTGGGAGGAAACCGGAGCACCCGGAGGAAACCCACGCAGACACGAGGAGAATGTGCAAACTCCACACAGACAGTGACCCGAGCCGTACACACATAAGATCACTGAAATCTGTTTTTAAAAATCCAGCACGTCTTTTGCAGTGTGAGAGGAAAGTGGAGCATCCGGAGGAAACCCACACACACACGGGGAGAAGGTCCAAACTCCACACAGACAGTGACCCAAGCCTGGAATTGAACCCAAGTCCCTGACGCTGTGAGTCAGCAGTGCTAACCACTGTGTCACCGTGCTGCTCCATGGTAGCAACACAGTGGTATACATTTGGGAGAGAGCTTTCCGGAGAGTCCACAACATTGACCCTCACTCAGCTACAAGGATGAGGGAGTAAACCTTACAGAAAATCCAGACTGGAGTCCTGTAGATGGTAATCTGTCGTCTCTCAGACAGTTTACTGACAACCCCTGCAACAGAGCTGGGACCAAAGAGGGCTGGTTTGACCCTTGCCTCTGGACAATACTAACAATTGGCAGAGGGAGATCCTGATGCCTTGACAGCACGGAATCTCTATTATATTTACACAGAACTGTACCCTGGAGAGGAGATCACAGCATTGTGGCCACTGTTAGCACAACACAGGAAGAAATAGCAATCTCACACTCAATTGGCACAGAACACAACTTCCAGTGTTTGCTTTCAAGAGTGGGAGAAAGCTTCAGGGTTCAGCGAATCGCTATCGTCCATAATACTCAGTGCGATTACTGCTGTCCCACGTTGGTCTACTGGACCAGTGCAGCTGCATCAGTCCTCTCTCGGCAGGAAGGTTGCCAATCTGTGCACCAGGTAAAACTCAAACAAAGGCCAGTACCAAAGGAAAAGCCAAGCAGGCTGCCTTAATGCCCATCGTCCGGTGACTCTGGTATCCAATATTATGAAATGCATCAAAAGGTTGGTCATGGCATGAATCAGTTCCGGCTTCCCAGATTGCCTGGATCCACGACAGTTCACCGACATCCACAACAGGTCCACAATGCCATCTCCCTGGCCCGACAGTGAACCCTGGAACGCAGACTCGTGTTTATCAACTACAGCTCAGCCTGCAACACCATGAGTCCTACGAAACTCATGTCCAAAGTCCGTGGCCCTGGGCTTGGCTCCTGCCTCTGCAATTGGATCCTCAACTTCCTAATCCATAGACAGCAAAATTAAGGACAATCAACAACATCTCCTTCACAATCATCCTGAACAGCGGTGCCCCGTAAGGCTGCGTCCTCAGCCCCTTACTATACTCCTTATACACTGGTGACTGTGTGGCCAAATTCCCCTGCAACTCGATTTCCAAGTTTGCTGATGACACCTGCAGTGGGTTGGAGGAAGAGACAGAGAATCTGGTGAACTGGGGCGACAACAATAATCTCTTCCTCAATGTCAACAAAGCAAATTGACTTCTGGAAGCCTAGTGGAGTACATGCCCCGATCTACATCAATGGGATGAAGTTGAAATAGTCGAGAGCTTCACGTTTTAGGGTCCACATCACGAAAAACCTTTCCTGGTTCCTCCATGACGTCCCTATAATTAAAAAAGTCTCCGAACGCCTCTATTTTCTCAGAGGTTTACAGACATTTGGCATGTCAGCTGCGACTCTCACCAACTTTTACAGATGCACCATAAATAACATTCTAGCTTGGTATGGCTCCTGCTCTGTCCAAGACTGCGAGAAACTTCAAAGCTTGATGAATGCAGGCCAGTCCATCACTCAAACAAACCTCCCATTCATTAACTCTGTCTAAACTTCCCGTTGCCTCACAAAAGCAACCAGCCTAATTCAGGAATAGCGCACCACGGACATCAACTCTTCCCACTTGTTCCATGAGAGAAAAAGATAAAGAATGTGTGAGGACATGGACCAACCGACTCATAGAATCACTACAGTGCAGAAGGGGACCATTTGACCCATCGAGTCTACACTGACAACAATCCCACCCAGGCCCTATCCCCAAAGTCCCACATATGTACCCTGCTAATCCCCCAAACATACATATCCCAGGACGCTAATGGGCAGTTAACATGGCCAATCAACCTAACCTGCACATTTTGGACTGTGGGTGAAAACTGGAGCATCCGGAGCAAACACATGCGCATACGGGTGGAATGTGCAAATTCCACACAGACAGTGATCCAAGCCAGGAATCGAACTCAGGTTCCTGTGAGACATTAAGGTAAAGGGCAGATTGTTGTTGGATTTGAGGGAAAATGTTTCCATCCACAGGGTGCTGGAATCTGCAGCTCACGGCCTGAAAGGATGGTAGAAGCGGGAACAACCACAAGAGGCATTTAGATCAGCAACTCAAACGCCAGAGCAGAGAATTATTAAACTAGAAAGAGTGCAGAAAAGATTTACTAGGATGCTACTGGGACTTGATGGATTGAGTTATAAGGAGAGGCTGAATAGACTGGGACTTTTTCCCCTGGAGCGAGGAGGCTGAGGGGTGATCTTATAGAGGTCTATAAAATAATGAGGGGCACAGATCAGCTAGATAGTCAATATCTTTTCCCAAAGGTAGGGGAGTCTAAAACTAGAGGGCATAGGTTTAAGGTGAGAGGGGAGAGATACAAAAGGGTCCAGAGGGGCAATGTTTTCACACAGAGGGTGGTGAGTGTCTGGAACGAGCTGCCAGAGGCAGTAGTAGAGGCGGGTACAATTTTTTTTAAAAAAGCGTTTAGACAGTTACATGTGTACAATGGGTATAGAGGGATATGGGGCAAATGTGGGCAATTGGGATTAGTTTAATGGATTAAAAAAAAGGGCGGCATGCACAAGATGGACCGAAGGGCTTGTTTCCATTCTGTAAACTCTATGACAAGGCTGTGGATTGAGTGCTGGAAAATGAGATTTGATTGGATAGGTGTTTGATGACCAGTTCAGACATAATGGGCCGAATGGCCTCATTTCGTGCTGTTAAAACTTGATGGCTGTTGGACCACACACAGCAGTGGCCCCATCACTACAGCTCTCACAGCGCTGGCTGGGATACCGACCACCTCCCAAACCTATCTGGTTGCAAATACGCAACTGCAGCCAGCAGTGAGCTGCCTGGTCTGAGAGAGACATCTGTCAGCTCTCTGCTGCTGCAGCTCGCTTCAACACAGCAGCTGCCCCCAGGTAGTCCGGGGGTCCTCAGCTCTTTCTGAGCAGCCCCCGACCAGATATAGACCCAGCCCCCTCCCCATCACCTGGACCAATCACCCCCCATTCCCCCACAGCAATTGCATGCAGAGTGTCAGCAGGGCACCTCTCCCTAACCCACTGTCCATGCAGAGAGGTAGCGAGACCCCTCCCTACCCCACTGTACATGCAGAGAGGCAGCGAGACCCCCTCCCTACCCCACTGTGCATGCAGAGATGTAGCGAGACACCTCCCTACCCCACTGTGCATGCAGAGTGTCAGCGAGACCCCCCACCCTACTCCACTGTCCATGCAGAGAGGCAGCGAGACCCCCCCACCCCACTGTGCATGCAAAGAGGTAGTGAGACCCCCTCCCTACCCCACTGTCCATGCAGAGAGGCAGCGAGACCCCCTCCCTATCCCACTGACCAAGCAGAGAGGCAACGAGACCCCCTCCCTACCCCACTGTGCATGCAGAGAGGCAGCAAAACCTCCTCCCTACCCCCACTGTGAATGCAGAGAGGCAGCGAGACCCCCTCCCTACCCCCACTGTGCACGCAGAGAGGCAGCAAGACCCCCTCCCTACCCCCACTGTGAATGCAGAGAGGCAGCAAGACCCCCTCCCTACCCCACTGTGCATGCAGAGAGGCAGCGAGACCCTCTCCCTACCCCACTGTGGATGCCGAGAGGCAGCGAGTCCTCCTCCCTACCCCACTGTGCATGCAGAGAGGCACCGAGACCCCCTCCCTACCAACACCAATCACGTGCAGAGTGGCAGCGGGGACCACCCCACCCCACAGACAGTGGGCAGAGTGGTAACGGGACCCTCTCCAACCCAGCAACTACGTTCAGAGTCGGCCCCACTACCTTCAGGCTCCGCCCCTGTAGACCCCGCCACCTCATGCGCCACTCCCTGGTACTGCCCAGTGGGCATTGCCCAAGGGGTACCTACCTTTGCCCTCGACCTTGCCCGGTGTCCTCAATGGCCTTCGGTTCTACCGGCGAGGTCATCATGACTCGTCCTCATACATGTGGCCAGCTGTTTTCCTCACCGGACACAACCTCTCCCGGTGAGGCTGCAAAGGCAAGTGTGGCGCACAATTCCATCCCAGGCTCGCTAATCTCATTTAAATTTGTTTCAAAATAAATTGAAATAATTTATTCAGCTTCTTGCCGGAAATGGGCAGGAGACTGAATCCGCTGTTTATCCATTGCCGGGGAAGGTTGCAAGAGGTGAGAAATGGGACGGGGACCTGAGTTCCTGGCTGTCACGCGGTTTTACTTGATCACCCCACCATCAATGGACAGGGAGTAGCTGTTATCCTGCTCCCCTACCGTGTGTGTGTTGCGTGTGTCTATATTGTCTGTACCAGTATGCATGTGTGTGTGTGTGTGTGTGTGTGTGTGCGTGTTTGTGTGTGAGCAACAGAGTACCTGACGAGTGTTCCTAAGTGTGCGTTATTCTGGAGTGTTGCAGCAATTTTGGTTCTTGAATTTGTGTGTGAGTGGGAGTGTCTAAAATCTGATTGCTTCTATCAACAAATGTTTGTATTAATGTATGTGTGTTTGGGTGTGTCTGTGTGTTTGTGTTCCTGTTGCTCTCGGAGAGCTTGTGGTAGCACAGGGGATAGCATTGCTACCTCACAGCACCAGAGCTCCTGGTTCAATTGCAGGCTTGGCCACTGTCTGTGCAGATTCTGCATGTTCTCCCCATGTCTGTGTGGGTTTCCTCCGGGTGCTCCAGTTTCCTCCCACCATCTGAAAGTTGTGCTGGTTGGGTGCATTGGCCGTGCTAAATTCTCCCTCAGTGTACCTGAACAGGCGCTGGAGTGTGGTGACTCGGGGATTTTTATAGTAACTTCATTGCAATGTTAATGTTCGCATACTTGTGACACTGATGAATAAATTTCAAATTTAATGAAATATGTTTTCTCTCTGTGAGATCCTGCTGTGCAGATATGACCAATAAAATTGATTCTGCGGCCTGGTGATTGGGTGGGTGAACTGGTGTTATATGCAGAGGGTGAAAAGGATTCTGTCTCAATCTTTTACGCACAAAGGAATAGTGTTTGAGGTCACATGTCTATGGAAAGTCACAGCACTCAGAACACATCCCAGCCCATAGACACTGAGACAATTGTCAGTGGCTGAAAGAATTAATAACTCGATACAGAGATTCAACAAGAGCAGCAAACACAGTACAGTAAATGACAAGAAAATCAATACAGTTAAATAGCCTTTCTAGAATTAGGAACTGGACACGGGGGACGGGACTTTCCAGCCTCACTCTTCCCCAAGCTGCAAAATCCCACCCATGTTCAACAGACCTTCCCATTCTCCGCCCCTCGCCTGCTCCGATTCCCGTGGCGGTCGGGCCGGTCCAATTCCAGCCAGAGACTTACCCGGAACACCAACAATCGCCAGGAGGGGATAGTAAAAGTATTGAATCACGTACAGTAGAGATTGAATCCGAGTAGCTGATGTAATCCACGAATAATCAGCAGTAAACTGAGAAATCCAAAAGAATAAACTCCTGTCCTTGGTTGAAACATTCCGGTTCATTGTTCCCAGATTCTGATCCATTGTCGAAACATTCCGGTTCATTGTTCCCAGATTCTGATCCATTGTTGAAACATTCCGGTTCATTGTTCCCAGATTCTGATCCATTGTTGGAAGACTCCAATCCATTGCTCCCAGATTCTGATCTCTCCTCTCCCTCCCTCTCTCTCCACAGCCGCTGATCTCTGTTGGTGTCGGAGTTGCCGCTCCCGCTGACTCAATGGGACCACACATTGAACGGAATCCCTTATTAATAGAAGAGGGAAATCCCTCCAGGCACACTAATCGGATCCATGGAGACTCACATCAATTCCAGTCACTAAACAAACAGCTTCACTTAACCCCCTTCAATCCAACACTTTTTATACCCAAAGTAGAACAGTTACAGCCTCGATGGGGTGTTGAGGGTCAGGGAGGGATGGAAAGTTGGAAATAATGTAGGGTCAATATTAATTCGATACAGCAGAGATCACTCTGCTAGTGTTAATTTCGAGACGACGAGAATACAAAAGCAGGGGTGTACTGCTGAGGGTTTATAAGACACTGGTCTGACCGCATTCACAATATTGTCAGCAATTTTGGTCCCCGTATCTAAGGAAGGATGTGCTGGCCTTGGAGAGGATCCAGAGCAGGTTCACAAGAATGATCCGGGGAATCAAAGACTTGATGCATGAGGAGCGTCTGAGGACTGGGGGTCCATACTCGATGCAGTTTGGAAGTATGAGGAAGGGGATAACATTGAAACTTACAGAATAATGAAAGGCCTGGATAGAGTGCACTTGGGGAAGATGTTTCCATTAGTTCGGGAGACTTGGACCCGAGGGCACAGACTCAGAGGAAAGGGATGGCCCTTTAGAAATGTGATGTGGAGATGGCGGTGTTGGACTGGGGTGTGCGCAGTAAGAAGTCTCACAACACCAGTTGCCCACTCACCTGATGAAGGAGCAGCATTCCGAAAGCTCGTGATTCGAAATAAAGCTGTGGGACTTTAACCTGCTGTTGTGAGACTTCTTACTTTAGAACTGAGACGAGGAGGAATTTCTTCAGCCAGAGGGTGGTGAATCTGTGGAATTCATTGCCACACAAGGCTGTGGAGGCCAGATCATTGAATGTATTTAATAAAGAGATAAATAGGTTCTTGACTGGTACAGCGATCAAGGGTTACGGGGAGAAAGCAGGAGAATGGGTTTGAGAAACTTATCAGCCAGAATTGATTGGTGGAGCCGGCTCGCTGGGCCGAATGGCCTCATTCTGCTCTTATATCTTATTGTCTTCTGGGTATCATGGTCGTGGTTTTGTGGATGTGGATATATGTGTAGTGATGCTTGGATAGTGATGTCTTCCTTGATTGTAGAAACTATTAATGATCTAATGCTTACAGTATTATAGTATAAGTGAGTATAAACTATTGCCCGGCTCCTGGCGGTTGGGTGAGGTCATGTGATGGGATGGTCTTGTTCTGCAGACAACTGCCTGCTAAGATAAGCTGAATGCAGCTGCGATCACTTGTTATCACACAAGTGTTCTGTGTTGCAGCGTCCGTGCACAGAATGTGACTGGCCAGTGAAGGTCAGCACGAGGAGTGCACGAAGCATTATTATCCTCTGATTGGTAACGGGTATATTCGGACTATAGCTGGGAGGCTATCGGGTCACTTGTATGTGTTAGAAAAAAAGTATTTGTATTGTACCAAAACAAAGAATTGTGTTCAGTCTCCCCTGAGGGCTGCAAGCTTTGTTAGCCTGCATCATTAAGGAAGACTGACCCGACGTCGTAACATAATGAAATAAAGAGGTTGATTAAACACCTGGAGTTGAATCGGTTTGTTGTCGAACCAAGCCTGATTGAGTGCAATTTGAGATTATCATTTGGTGTCAGAAGTTGGATTCCAACAGTCGGCAGCCGACAGACAATGGTGTTAGAGTCGGCAGCACCGAGTCCGGGACTGAGGAATTGGCCACCCAAGTGCGTGAGTACCGTTGATACGACCACTTGGTTTTCTTCTGCCCTGTAATTCTGGTGTTTGTTGACCTTTCGTTTATTGTCGCCAGCCGCCCCGACGGAATAGCCTGTGATTTCGTCAGCTTGTGCAACTCCAGGTCGGGTGTTATTTGGGTCACTGTGAAAACGGTGAGGTATAAAATAAGTAGTCAGTGAATAATTGAGCAGAACCGTAATTCACTGAGGGTCGCTGTTGATTGGCGAGGGTCACCAGGGAACTGGTGAGGTGGTGATAGAATTGTTAGAGCTCCAATTGAATTTACCGGGGTATTGAGTGAGTACAACAGTTTGTTTTAAAATGGGGAACTATTTGGATACAACCAATCAGACAAATTCAGCCTTACAAATGCTTTGCGAGAAATATCCGGATAAAGCCACCAAATTGAGACAATTGTCGAGGGCATTGACCCATCAATTAGGGCCATCCGAATGGCCCCCAGGAGGGACCAAAAATATCCAACTTGTTAAAGCTGCACAGCAACAAATTTGGCGAAAGAATATGGGAAGGAAGACGAAGGAGCTTATAGGGTTATGGTTGCAATATTGTCAGGAGTTAAAGGAGCAGAGTCTCCTATCCAGCTGGCAGGACAATGCTGTTAAGTTGGGAATAGAATTATTGGAGGAAGGGACTCTGAAACCAGTTGAGGTGTTGAAAAGGGAATGCTTATATAAGAAACGTTCTCTCAAGGATCGTGAGGTTTCTGAGATAGGGAGCATGATGGATGGCATTCAGGTCACTGATAATGATACAGATGAGGATCTACACCATTGGATGATGGGGGTAACTGCACCTCTTCCGCCTCACCCATCTCAAGCGCAGCCCTTAGCAGAACCACCCCCGACGGCATCTAATGCGGATGCCGATACACGGGAAGAGATCCCTGGTCCAACTGCCCCTTCTCCTGAGGGTAAATATGCGCCTCCCCCGTACCAGGGACAACAGTCGACCCTCTACCCCCTCTCTCTGGCATGTTAGGTTCGCAGACCCCAATTGTAATTAACGTCACCAGTCCCAGTCCCAGTCCCTACTGTCCCAGCCCCGACGCCCAACATACTGAACCTCTGGCAGACGAGCCTGTTTCTGGTCGCACGCGGAGCCATAAAAACCAGGGCAATGAATCCGAAGCACAGGCGAATAATCACCCTGGGAACTACCCTATAAGACCAATGCCCAACCCTCGACACGACCCAAACGACGTAAACTCCCGGGCAACTATGGAAGTATATTACCCATGGAAGCCGAATGAATTGATGGCCATACTAGGCGGTGCACCTGATCGGCATCAGACCCCGCAAAAATTTGTAGACTTCCTTCGCACCACTATCCAGGTTAATGGCGCTGAGTCAAGAGACCTGTGGGCATTGGTTCGTCAGGTGCTGACCCCATCGGAGTGCACCCGATTCCTCGGCCATGTGAGCACGGACGACCACCCGGTCCACATTCATGACGATCTATTACCGATTAATAATACGGGGCAAGGACGCATCGATTTGATACTTCAGGTGGTCAGTCGCACTTTGCAGAAGCCTGTTGATTTGTCCAAGATATTGGAATTGAAACCCCGGAAGAGTGAAGAGGCAGAAGAGTTCCTAGAAAGGTTCCACGAAATCTATGAAACTCAGTCAGGAGACC
The DNA here is from genome assembly GCF_964213995.1 of Mustelus asterias. Taxonomy (NCBI): domain Eukaryota; kingdom Metazoa; phylum Chordata; class Chondrichthyes; order Carcharhiniformes; family Triakidae; genus Mustelus; species Mustelus asterias. The sequence goes on from NW_027591095.1 coordinate 67,899, forward strand.
AGAGGAGGGGAACCCTTCGCCGCAGTGCTGCTCAATCCTTATGCATTGTCTCCCTTCCATGGTGGCGACAGCCATAAAGACCAATAACATTGATTGGGCAGACAGCTCCCCCGTGCAGATGTCCCGTGCTGTCAAAGCCTTCTGGCCAAACTCACAAGGGGACACTAGAGGGGAACCTCAAGGCCTGAAAGAGGAACCTCAGGCTAAGGTCAAACCTGAAAAAACTGAATATGTAATGAAAGAGGAACCGCGGCAGCCTCCTATCAGAGGAAACCCTGATCAGGTGCATTATCAAATGGAACCTCGCTTTTATTATCCAGGGTGGGTAGGCCAGCAGGGATATGGATGTAGAAACCATCCAAGTGGCCCCACAGCTCCCTTTTATGTCCCGCCATATACTCATTACCCACCTTTTAACCTGCATCGAGGACATGAGAGAACCCCACGGGGCCGGAATAATGCCAGTCTGATGGCTGTTTTAACTGTGACCGTCTGGGACATTAAAGCAAGGAGTGCCCCAGCAGAAGGCAGACTAGGGGAGGTGATAGACGCGGACCCTACACTCCATTTTCCCAGCAGAATCCTTTCTGACAACGTATGCTGTTACTGACGGAGTCCCAATCCGACCAAGAACCCTTATTGATGTTGAAGCTCTATAATCACTGGTATCTGTTTCTGGTAGACACTGGGGCAGCCATGTCCTCTGTACAAGCCACCTTGAAGTTACCCCAATCGAAAAAACCCCCAAAACTTTCTGGACTCCAGGGTCAAGTTCTGCAATATGCGGTGTCAGAAAAGGTCCCTGTGTCCTATCAGAGCGAAACCGTGGACCATCAATTTGTTATCACCACTGGAATCGATTGCAACCTAATGGGGAGAGATTTGTTGTGTGCCTTTCAACTTCGACTCTGCTGTTCAGAGGCTGGTATCTAAATTGACATGTCACAATCTCCTCGAATGTGTTACGTTGCATCAATTCCCCAGTGGTGGACCTTAGATCTGGTGGGTGCCACGCGTCATGTGACCCTTGCCTATGATCGCAGTGGCCAGAATCACGATTTGGCAGAGTTTTTCAAGGATTTTGAAGGTACGTCATGGACCATTGAGACCCGTGCCTGGGTTCAGGGACCAGAGGGTGAAGCTGACTATGTCAATGTCCCTCTCCAATTGTGGAAACAGCCTTCTGGAGTGGCCCCGCATATTACCAGATCCGTCACCCCACCCAATCATGCCAAAGATCTGGGCCCCATGGTGCACAGAGCAGTGGAATTAGCTGACCCACGCAGAACGGACAAACAAGAGCTCCCTGGGGACCTGTGTATCCAATTTTATCACCACCCGCAGGTCTCCACTGAGGTCCTCCACCGACACGAGGGAAAGGACATTATAGAATACACTAACCCCTCTGTATGGGCGATGGACTCTGTGCAGGTTGGATTTACGGATATTGAACCCATCGAGATCTTGGTGCAACCTAATGTGACATTTCCGTCAATCCGGCAATATCCCTTAAAGGCGCAAGCTGTTCCGAGTATCACTTGACTGATTGATAGCCTTTTACATCAAGGGATTCTATTACCATGTCAGTCCCCATGTAATATCCCAATCCTTGCAGTCCCTAAACCAGGAAAGCCAAATGAATATCGCCTCGTCCCGGATTTACGAGCCATTAATTCTATCGTCCAGCCTTTACATGCCTTGGTGCCCAACCCAGCCCATATCCTGGCCTCCATTCCAGCTAATGCTCGGGTGTTCGCGGTCATTGATCTTCAGCATGCCTTTTTCTCCATCCCATTGCATCCGAATAGTCAGTTCTTGTTTGCCTTTTCCCACAACGGCCAACAATATACCTGGACTCGATGACCTCAGGGCTTTATTAACTCGCCTACCCTCTTCTCGCAGTGTCTCCAGAAACAATTACAGAATTTAACCCCTGCTAGTGGATCAACCCTCATCCAATACGTTGATGATTTGCTTATAGCAAGTTCGGATGAATGCAGTAATAGAGAAGATGCCGTTCACGTCCTGAATTACCTGTCCTACTTAGGCTACGTTGTGCCTGCCGGTAAGGTCCTGATCGCTCAGACCACTGTTAAGTTCTTAGGCGTCCTGCTGTCTGCTGACACTCGTCACCTGGAAGAAAGTCGAATTGAACCAATAACACACTTCCCTAGTCCCACTGATGCTAAGCAAGTCTGACGGTGGTTGGGTATGATTAATTACTGCCGGCAGTGGATCCCCAATGTGACCTTGTTAACAAAAAATCTAACCCCCTATACGGCTAAGGAGGGATCCTTCGTCCTTTCCGCAGAAGCAGAAGAGGCGTTCAGTGAATTAAAACAGTCCTTAATACAGGCACCAGCCCTGGGGAGGCCTTTATACGATCGACCCTTTCAACTCTTCTGGACGATCATCGATGACTGCGCTACTTCGGTTTTGACTCAACTTCATGGTGACCGACACTGACCGGTTGCCTATTTTTCCTCCAGACTGGATCCTGTAGCGCTCGGATATCCACACTGCACCCATGTCCTTGCGGCTATTTACCTCAGCTTGAAGGCGGCTGCAAATCTGACTTTACAACAGCCCATTGTTATATACACCACTCACACGGTGGCAGCACTGTTGGGCCAGTTACAGACACAACATCTGACTGCGGCCAGACAGAACCGATATGAGATTTATTTGCTTAATAATCCTCAACTTACCTTTAAGTATTGCACTGTTATTAATCCAGCCAATTTCCTGACCCACCCTCCCCAGGTCGCTGATTCCCCTCCACATGACTGTTCCGTCCTTCTCAGGGAAGACACCACCGTGCGCCCCGATCTCTCTCAAATTCCCCTAACGAACCCCGATCTCATCATGTTCACCGATGGCAGTGCCTCCATTGACGAGAGAGGCCATCGGCTCTCAGGGTAACGCTATTGTGAATGACCAGGGGATTATTTTGGAGTCAGCAGCTTTTGAGACCCCTTTCTCGGCTCAGCAAGCTGAACTGTTTGCCCTCATCAGAGCTTGTGTCCTGGGTCGGAGTTTGAATGTTAACATCTACACGGACTCCCAGTATGCTTTTGGAGTTGTCCATGACTTTGGACAACTGTGGAGGAATAGGGGCTTCCTTACATCACCCAGCGCCCCTATTTCACACAAACAACTGGTGTCTGACTTACTACAGGCCCTTCTTCTGCCTGCACGCATTGCAGTGATTAAGTGCGCTGCCCATTCCGCCGGTAAAGACCCTGTCACTTTAGGTAACCATAGGGCAGATGAGGCGGCCAAATTGGTTTCTAAAACTTGTCAGATGATTGTGCCCCGAATGATGAGGCAGGGGAAAAGTCCGGACGTGGATGGCCCTGCCTCTGAGAAACCCATGCCAACCATCGATGATGTTCTTAGATCGCAGCAAGAAGCCTCGCCTGGTGACAAAGATTGATGGAATGCACTGGGCTGTAGGGTGGACCCAGAATCCAGAGTCTGGATCACTCCTGCTAACCAAACCTGTATGTCCGATACTGTGGCTCTCTGGGTAATTGATTGTGTACACTTTGCAACTCACTGTGGTGCAAAGTTTCTTAGTGATTTACTCCTCACTTTCTGGTAGCATCCTCGCCTACAGGACATGGCACAAAGTCTAATTCTCCGCTGTTTGATATGCCAACAGCATAATCCGGGCACTGTTATTAATCCAGCCAATTTCCTGTCCCACCCTCCCCGGGTCGCTGATTCCCGGGGAGCACCCTGTGATCTGGGTAAGACTCCCCTGCCGGCAGGCCCCTTTGAGACCCTGCAGATGGTCTTCATTGAGTTGCAGAGATGTCAGGGGTATAAATATGTCTTAGTAATCATGGATGTCTTTAGTAAGTGGATTGAAGCGTATCCTACATCGGATAACAAAGCGACAACTGTTGTCAGGATTTTACTGCACGAAATTGTGCCTCGATTTGGCGTCCCGACCTCCCTGAGTTCTGACAATGGCCCACATTTTATTGCATCGGTCAATAAGGAACTGTGCGCCCAGCTGAATATTCGCCAACAACTCCATTGCGCTCACTATCCCCAGGCTGCTGGTGTTGTCGAACGTTCCAATCAAACGCTCAAAACCAAGCTGGCTAAACTTGTAGAAACCTCAGGTCTGTCTTGGGTCAGACTACTCCGAGCTTTATTTCAAATGCGAACCACCCCTGCAGGACCGCCCCATCTCTCGCCCGCGGAGGTCTTGTCTGGTCGACCCCTGCGGACCCCTTGGGATGATGGGTCAAAGACACCCGTTCATTTCCATCATATGACAGATGAAATGACCTCATATATCCTCTCCCTTACCCCACTCTTTGTGTCATCTTCATTCACAAGTCCGGGCTGCTTACGGTAAACCACCGACCTTATCCACTCCCACTAAAGTAAAACCGGGTTCATTTGTCCTTATCAAAAATTGGACTCGCAGCATTTAGAGCCGCGGTGGGAGGGCCCATTCCAAGTCTTGTTAACCACCCCTACAGTGGCTCAGGTGGCGGGACGCGAGGCTTGTGTCCACCTCCACCACTGTAAATTGATCGGGCAAGCCGATCCCAAAAAGGGGGGAGTTGAGGATGGCAGTGAGGAGGATCTTACGGATGATTAGTATGAGAGGTGGAACCGGGTGACATGCTCTTTACTCTGTGGTTATTATGCTTGTCGTAATGTTTTATTCCTCTTCAGGTAGTGGTCAAGTAAGGACGAACCAACATGAAATTGGCAAAAATACTCTTGGAGCTCATCAGCTTGATGTTCTGTGCTGTAAGTGCAGGGGAATATGAAATCAGCCAGCCTAATCGGACCCCTGTTCCTGGAGGAGACGCCCACAGTCGGAGACGAAGGAGCACCGGGGATAGTGTATTTCAGGTTGAAGGGTTATTAGAGGGACTGGACAATCCATCCCCAATTAAAGGGCAAGAGCACCCTCTGGGAAACCCATCATACCATCCATGGAGCTTCTACTATAGCATGCTATCCTTTCCCCAAAGACGTAAATTCCCTGTTCACAATTACTCCCTCTTGGTATCGAGAGGGACGATCCTTCGAATGCGCAGAACAAGATGCAACTCTTCCTCGGGAGGACCGGATACCTTTCCGGTATGACCCCGCCTGTGCTCCAACCGTGGATTGCTACCATTCCCCTCGTGAGTCCAAGGTTAGGCAGAGGACTAATGACTGGAGGAAACTTTCCCTCTGGTGGGAACAACAGGCCGATGGGACAGCGGTTCCCGAGGATAATCAAAGCTATGAGAACTGCTTTAAAGGGAGGGGTTGGGGATGCTCCACAGTTTGTGTGTGCCAGGATCACCCCTGCCTGAGCAAGCATTGCCATCAGCATAAATGTGGGTACGAAGCCCAGAGAGATGAGGTAACCTGTAAGTGTTTGAATTCTACCTGCATAGCTTTGGGAAAAGGGGAAAATCTAATTTGTGGCCATATGAATGGCACCCACCTTCATGCTTATGGTAGGGACTTTACGATAGTACAGATTAATGCAGAAGGAAGACGGACGGTATCATCCTGTACAGGTTCCAGATCCCTGTTCTTGGGAACCGATGATACCTATCACCGGGTTCGAGCCAACGGGACATGGCAAAAGTGTTCAGAGACCATGTACACTGAGACAGGGTATTTCTTCTTTTTCAATGGTACGGCCACCAAATATTTGTCCTACCCTTACCCCCAGGCGGTGGCAATAGGGACCATACTTCCCAGCATGGTTCCTTGTCCGAGCCATTGGGGGCCCTCACGTCATAGAATCATAGAATCCCACAGTGCAGAAAGAGTGCCCATCGAGTCTGCACCAACCACAATCCCACCCAGGCCCTATCCACATATCCCAACATATTTACCCACTAACCCCTCTAACCTATGCATCCCGGGACACTAAGGAGCAATTTAGAATGGCCAATCAACCTAGCCCGCACATCTTTGGACTGTGTGAGAAAACCGGAGCACCCGGAGGAAACCCACGCAGACACAGGGAGAATGTGCAAACTCCACACAGACAGCGACCCGACCCGGGATTCGAACCCAGGTCCCTGGAGCTGTGAAGCAGCAGTCTAACCACTGTGCTACCATGCCGCCCATAGGAGGCCAGAGCGGGACTGAGCAGAGGACTTTTGCGCTGACTACAAGGAAATAACTGCCCTCACTCCTGGTCAGGCTGCTGGCTATGGAGCGGCGGGTTTCTTTTCCTTTGGAGCCGTCCCAGGGCGAATGGCTGCAGATAATCGTAATTACATCGCTTGTGGCCTTACTGCCTTGGGGAACGCTACAAGAGGAGCCCTCCGGGTCATCACCGTCCAATTAGAGAAACTCAGGCTGTATGCCCAGCAGAATAGATATGCCTTGGATTACCTGCTAGCTCGACAAGGAGGCATGTGTGCCATCGTGAAGGATAACTGCATACTGGGACTAGATAAGGTCACTACTAATCTCACTAATTACCTGAACCAAATTGACCAGCAACTAGGATCTATTAGAGAGGGCAAGGGATTGGGGGAATGGGAACTGTCAGGATGTCTTGGTTGGTTAAAGAATGTGGGGTTATATGCCATACTCTTAGTTCTTTGTATGAGGATTGGAATTGGCATTGTAAAGTGTCTCATCACACGGGTGATGACCACCTTGGATTCGATAGGATCACGACCGACTCAACTGATGATGGTCGCCGCGAGTGAGAAGGAGGACGAGGAATACAAAATCATACTGGACGACGAGGTGCTGGAGGAAACCCGAATAGAAGTGGAGGCAGAATTGGATGTGGAGGATGAGGGAGATAAAGTAATATTGGACTTGATGAAAATACAATTGTAACCTGATTAGATCAAACCACGACGATGTTAGTTGTTATCACAGAGTGATAAAAGGGGGGAATGTGGATGTAAATATGTAGTGTTGCTTAAATCGCGATGTTTTGGCGCCTGTTCTAGTATTTGAATTTGTGGTTGGTGCGGTCACGTGATGTTTTTGGCGCCGGTTCTGAAACAGTATTTGAACTGTAAAAAGCGCGGGAAATGTGTTCAGTCTTTGATGGCTGCAGGCTTCGGTAACCCGCACCATTACGGAAGGCTGACCCGACGTCGTTAAAGGAAAGAAAGAAGTTAACCAGATATCTGGAGTTGAATCGATTTTTGTCGAAGCCAAGCCTGATAAAGAATATTTCCAGATTCACAGGACCAGCTTAGGGGCAAAAAATAGGGGCGGCATAGGCAAGTTGGGCCAAAGGGCCTGTTTCCATGCAGTAAACCTCTATGAGGCCCTGGTCAAGAAGAGGAAAGAGGCACGTGACATTCATAGGCAGCTGGGATCAAGTGAATCCCTTGAAGAGTATAGGGGGTGTAGGAGTAGAGTTAAGAGAGAAATCAGGAGGGTAAAAAGGGGACATGAGATTGTTTTGGCAGATAAGGCAAAGGAGGATCCAAAGAGCTTCTACAAATACATAAAGGGCAAAAGAGCAACAAGGGAGAGAGTAGGGCCTCTTAAGGATCAACAAGGTCATCTATGTGCGGATCCACAAGAGATGGGTGAGATCCTAAATGAATATTTCTCATCAGTATTTACTTTTGAGAAATGCATGGATGTTAGGGAACTTGGGGAAATAAATAATGATGTCTTGAGGAGTGTACATATTACAGAGAAGGAGGTGCTGGAATTCTTAAAGCGCATCAAGGTAGATAAATCTCCGGGACCTGATGAAGTGTATCCCAGGACATTGTGGGAGGCTAGGGAGGAAATTGCGGATCCCCAGCCGAGATTTTTGAATCATCGATGGTCACGGGTGAGGTGCCTGAAGATTGGAGAGTGGCAAATGTTGGGCCTTTGTTTAAAAAGAGCTGCAGGGAAAAGCCTGGGAACTACAGGCCGGTGAGTCTCACATCTGTGGTGGGTAAATTGTTTGGAAGGTAATTTGAGAGACAGAGTCTACAGGCATTTAGAGATGCAAGGACTGATTAGGGACAGTCAGCATGGCTTTGTGAGTGGAAAATCATGTCTCACAAATTTGAGTTTTTTGAAGGGGTAACCAAGAAGGTAGATGAGGGCAGTGCAGTTGATGTTGTCTACATGGACTTTAGCAAGGCCTTTGACAAGGTACCGCACGGTAGGTTGTTGCATAAGGTTAAATCTCACGGGATCCAAGGTGAGGTATCTAAATGGATATAAAATTGGCTTTTTGACAGAAGCCAGGTGGTTGTAGAGAATTATTTTTCAAACTGGAGGCCTGTCACCAGCAGTGTGCCTCATGTGTCAGTGCTGGGTCCACTGTTATTTGTCATTTATATTAATGATTTGGATGAGAATATAGGAGGCATGGTTAGTAAGTTTGCAGATGACACTAAGTTTGGTGGCATAGTGGACAGTGAAGAAAGTTATCTCCATTTTCAATGGGATCTTGATCAATCGGGCCAGTGGGCTGACGAATGGCAGATGGAGTTTAATTTAGACAAATGCGAGGTGATGCATTTTAGTAGATTGAACCAGGGCAGGACTTACTCAGTTAATGGTAGGGCATTGGGGAGAGTTACAGAACAAAGAGATCTAGGGATACATGTTCATAGCTCCTTGAAAGTGCAGTCACAGGTGGACAGAGTGGTAAAGAAGGCATTCGGCATGCTTGGTTTCATCGGTCAGAACATTGAATACAGGAGTTGGAATGTCTTGTTGAAGTTGTACAAGACATTGGTGAGACCACACTTGGAATACTGTGTACAGTTCTGGTCACCCTATTATAGAAAGGATTTTATTAAACTAGAAAGAGTGCAGAAAAGATTTACTACGATGCTACAGGGACTTGATGGATTGAGTTACAAGGAGAGACTGGATAGACTGGGAGTTTTTTCTCTGGAGCGTAGGAGGCTGAGGGGTGATCTTATAAAGGTCTATAAAATAACTGGGGGCACAGATCAGCCAGATAGTCAATATTTTTCCCAAAGGTAGGGGAGTCTAAAACTAGAGGGCATAGGTTTAAGGTGAAAGGGGAGAGATACAAAAGTGTCCAGAGCTGCACTTTTCCACACAGGGGGTGGTGAGTGTCTGGAACAAGTTGCCAGAGGTAGTAGTAGAGGCGGGTACAATTTTGTCTTTTAAAAAGCATTTAGATAGTTACATGGGTAAGATGAGTGCAGAGGGATATGGGTGAAATGCAGGCAATTGGGATTAGCTTAGGGGTTTTAAAAAAGAAAGGGCGGCATGGACAAGTTGGGCCGAAGGGTCTGTTTCCATGCTGCAAACCGCTGTGACCTCTAAAACTCAAGAAACTTATCATCCTCCAGGACAAAATAGCCCACTTAATTGGCACACCATCAGAAGGCGATGGCCTCGTGGTATTATCGCTTGACTATTAATCCAGATTTAAATGCTAATTCTCTCGGGGCCCGGGTTCGAAACCCGCCATGGCAGATGGTGGAAAATAAATTGAATAAAAAAAGTATGGAACTAAGAATCCATTGATAACCATGAAATCATTGCCGATTGTTGGAAAAACCCATCTGGTTCACTAATATCTTTTAGGTATGGAAATCTGCAGTCCTTATCTGGTCTGGCCTACATGTGACACCAGAACCACAACAATGTGGTTGACTCTCAACTGCCCTCAGGCAACTAGGGATGGACAATAAACGCTGATCAACCAGCAACGTCCATGTCCTACGAATGAATAAAGGTCCACCGCCTTAATCATTAATTCCATCCACCACCACTGCGCAATTGATCAAGTGCACTGCAGCAAGCCTCGTTAGACAGCGCCTTCCAAACCCACGACAGCAAACATCTGGAAGGATAAGAGCAGGAGATGCATGTGAATGTGGTAATGATGAACCCCTGCAGTCCATGTGGTGTTGCTGCATGTACAGTGCTATTACAGAGGAACTTCCAGGATTTTGATCCAGCAACAGTGAAGGAAAGGCGACACATTTACAAGTTAGGATGGTGACTTTGAGAGGAACTTGCAGGTGGAAGCGTTCCCATGTATCTTTCTATTTCTAAAGAAGGCAAACTCTCCCATGATTATCAATATCAATTTGTGTCTGATGCACTATCAATCAAGCAAAGACTAGTTTGTATGCAAGAACAAATAGGCTTTTATTAGCAAAAGACTTGGAGCACACCCATGCCGATGAACTGGTCCAGAGACTGAGGCAGGGGGTGGGGAGCAGTCACCTTTATACCTGGACCGGGGGAGGAGTCCCAGACAGGGCCGGCAGGGGCATGTCCAGGCATGTCACACACACACACACAGGCAATAAGCGAACAGTGGTTTACCACAGTGTCACCCTCGCAAAACCTTCAAATAACCACCACATGAAATAACCCCCACATAGTATCACAGCCAACAGTTCCGTCCCTCGCCTACAGAATTCCCATTATTAGATTAGATGCAGGAAAAAAAACATCTTCCAACATTATCCCATTGAAACGTTTCCATCACATAATCGCATAGAAAAAATCGCTGTCCTGGGAGATTGATGCCCTTCAATCGCGGTGCGGGGGAGGATTTAAAGGCGGTGGGGAAAATGAATATATCCTTATTGGGGGACAGCTGATATAGGGAGGCTTAAGTAATTTAAAGTCAGCACAGATTTGGTTTCAAATGCGTTCAAGGACAGTGTAACTGGACATCGAAATACCACTTAACCGGACTGACAGCAGGGGCTCGAAATACCCCCCATGGGCGGGTCAGTACAGGACGGCGATGCAAAGGCCGCCTAGTTAAGGGGCAGCGGAGGATGGAGCTGTAAAAGAATCAGAGGTAAGGGGCAGTACAGGGGAATGGTCCCTTTAAGCAGTCCATAGGGGGTGGGTTCGACCCATTTCTCCACATTTCAGACAATTGATCAGAAAATGTTGTTAATATATTAAATGGGAATTATTTTAAATTATCTGGATACCGTTGTAATATAAATATGACGTGGATATCATATAAATGTTTAAATATGATATCTTTGTGACGAATCTAATCCTGGGGGTTGGTAGCCACACCCACTGGGAGGAGCTGATTAACAGAGAGGATTATTTAAACCGGCTGCTAGGAACTCAGTCTGTGTCTGGGGCTCAGAGAGGGAAGGAGCTCAGAGGTGAGCAGAGACTTCAGGATAAAGTGTGAGTATTGAAGCAGCTCTATCTCTGATAGCTGAACAGACTTGCAGAGAGATTCAGTGGTGAAGGCTGAAGCACAGATTGAGGAACTGACAGTTCAGAGTGAGATCTGGAGCTGAGACTCTGACAGCTACTTTCTTTGTGTTTGAGTGTTTATCACTTTTAATGTTGTCTTTCAGTAATGTTCTATCCATTGATGTTGTCTGAATAATCAGTCCATAATATGGGACTGTTACAACAAAAGAATCTATTTGGGTTGTCATGTATATGTTGGATTTTTGAGTATCTGGTTCACTCCCACAGCCATGAGGTTGGTTATAATTATTGGATCCAGTTTTTTAACTGAAAATGAATCTGCCACTTAGCAATGGAGATAGTGTTTTCTGTGAAATTCCTTGTAATTTTGCTTTGAGAAAGGATTTGATAAAATCTTTGGGTTTAAAAAAAAATAACTTTGTGAAGATTGACTTTTCTTGGGTTGAATATTTTTCTTTACAAATTGTCTCTCTAACAAATGTGATCAGTGGTGAAACTGATAATTGACATTGTGAGGTGCTATTGCAATGTTGTACATCAGCACATCTGGATGTGTTCCAGGGCTTGTTGTTAATGGTGATCTGACTTGTTTGATGCTATGGCCTAGGTTATCCTTTAGGAGACTTGCCATAGCTTGCCTAAAGATTCCATCATGTGTTCTTGCTTCATAGGGAACATGGTGGAAACAGATCAACTTTCAAAGGGGCAGGACTGGCAGCTCAATGTTCCAGGGTTCTGATGTTTCAGATGGGATGGGGAGGGGGTGGCATTGCAAGTCAAGGAAAATGTTCCAGTGGTGCTCAGGCAGGACAGATTAGGGGGCTTGTCTATGGAGGCCATGTGGGTGGAGCTGAGAAACAGGAAAGGCATGACCACATTAATGTGGGTGTTATAGACCACCCAATAGTCAGCAAGAATTGGAGGAGCAAATCTGCAGTGATAGCAGACAACTGCAGGAAGCATAAAGTTGTGATAGAAGGGGATTTTAATTTTCCACATATAGATTGGGACTCCCATACTGTTAAAGGTTTAGATGGGTTAGAGTTTGTAAAATGTGTTCAGGAAAATTTTCTAAATCAATATAGAGTTACCAACTAGAGAGGATGTAATATTAGATCTCCTATTAGGAAATGAGTGAGGACAAGTGTGATGGAAGTGTGTGTAGGGGAGCACTTTGGTTCCAGTGATCATAATGCCATTAGTTTCAACTTGATCACTGGTCCTTGGGTTGAGGTACTAAACTGGAAAAAGGCCAAATTTGAAGAAATGAGAGGATCTACAAAGTGTGGATTGGGACAGGCTCTTCTCTGGCAAGGTTGTGATTGGTAAGTGGAGGCCTTAAAAGGAGAAATTTGTATGCAGAGTTTGTATGTTCCTGGCAGGATTAAGGCAAAGTGAATAAGAATAAGGAACCTTGGTTCTCGAGGGATATTGGAACTCTGATAAAGAAGAGAGATGTATGACCTGTATAGGCAACAGGGAGCAAATAAGATGCTCGAGTATAAAAAGTGCAAGAAACTAAAAATCAGGAGGGCTGAAAGATGACATGAGGTTGCTTTGGCTGACAAGGTGAAGGATCATCCTAAGAGCTTCTCGAGGTATATTAAGAGCAAAAGGATAGTAAGGCAAATCGGCAAGATAAATCCCCAGGACCTGACAGGGTATTCCCTCGGACCTTGAAGGAGACTGGTGTTGAAATTGCAGGGGCCCTGGCAGATATATTTTAAATGTTGGTATCCACGGGTGAGGTGCCAGATGATTGGAGGATAGGTTGCTTAAAAAGGCTCAAAGTAATGTGGGAAATTATAGGCCGGTAAGTTTGATGTCAGTAGTAGGTAAATTGTTGGAAGGAGTACTAAGATAGGATCTACAAATATTTGGATAGACAGGGACTTATTAGGGAGAGTATCATGGCTTTGTGCGTGGTAGGTCATGTTTAACCAATCTATTAGATTTTTTTGAGGAGGTTACCAGGAAAGTGGATGAAGGGAAGGCAGTGGATGTTGTCTACATGGACTTCAGTGAGGCCTTTGACAAGGTCCTGCATGGGAGGTTAGGAAGGTTTAGTCACTTGGTATCCATGTAGTAAATTGGATTAGACATTGGCTCAATGGAAGAAGCCAGAGGGTGGTAGTGGAGGATTGCTTCTGAGTGGAGGCCTATGACTAGTGTGCCACAGGGATCAGTGCTGGGTCCATTGTTGTTTGTCATCTATATCAATGATCTGGATGATAATGTGGTAAATTGGATCAGCAAATTTGCTGACGATACAAAGATTGGAGGTGTAGTGGACAGTGAGGAACGTTTTCAAAGCTTGCAGAAGAATTTGGACCAGCTAGAAAAATGGGCTGAAACTGGCAGATGGAGTTTAATGCAGACAAGTGAGGTATTGCACTTTGGATGGACAAACCAAGGTAGAACATGCAAGGTAAATGGTAGGACACTGAAGAGTGCAGTAGAACAGAGATCTGAGAATACAGATACATAATTCCCTAAAAGTGGCGTCACAGGTAGATAGGGTCGTAAAGAGTGCTTTTGGTACATTGGCCTTTATAAATCAAAGTACTGAGTATAAGAGTTGGAATGTTATGGTGAGGTTGTATAAGAAATTGGTGAGGCCGAATTTAGTGTATGGTGTGCAGTTTTGGTCACCTAATTACAGGAAGGATATTAATAAGTTTGAAGGAGTGCAGAGAAGGTTTACAAGGATGTTGCTGAGACTTGGGAAACTGAGTTAGAGAAAGGTTGAATAGAACATAGAACATAGAACATAGAACATAGAACATAGAACATAGAACATAGAACATAGAACAGCACAGAACAGGCCCTTCGGCCCACGATGTTGTGCCGAGCTTTATCTGAAACCAAGATCAAGCTATCCCACTCCCTATCATCCTGGTGTGCTCCATGTGCCTATCCAATAACCGCTTAAATGTTTCTAAAGTGTCTGACTCCACTATCACTGCAGGCAGTCCATTCCACACCCCAACCACTCTCTGCGTAAAGAACCTACCTCTGATATCCGTCCTGTATCTCCCACCACGAACCCTATAGTTATGCCCCCTTGTAATAGCTCCATCCACCCGAGGAAATAGTCTTTGAACGTTCACTCTATCTATCCCCTTCATCATTTTATACACCTCTATTAAGTCTCCCCTCAGCCTCCTCCGCTCCAGAGAGAACAGCCCTAGCTCCCTCAACCTTTCCTCATATGACCTACCCTCCAAACCAGGCAGCATCCTGGTAAATCTCCTCTGCACTCTTTCCAGCGCTTCCACATCCTTCTTATAGTGAGGTGACCAGAACTGCACACAATATTCCAAATGTGGTCTCACCAAGGTCCTGTACAGTTGCAGCATAACCCCACGGCTCTTAAACTCCAACCCCCTGTTAATAAAAGATAACACACTATAGGCCTTCTTCACAGCTCTATCCACTTGAGTGACAACCTTTAGAGATCTGTGGATATGGACCCCAAGATCTCTCTGTTCCTCCACAGTCTTCAGAACCCTACCTTTGACCCTGTAATCCACATTTAAATTAGTCCTACCAAAATGAATCACCTCACATTTATCAGGGTTAAACTCCATTTGCCATTTTTCAGCCCAGCTTTGCATCCTATCTATGTCTCTTTGCAGCCTACAACAGCCCTCCACCTCATCCACTACTCCACCAATCTTGGTGTCATCAGCAAATTTACTGATCCACCCTTCAGCCCCCTCCTCTAAGTCATTAATAAAAATCACAAAGAGCAGAGGACCAAGCACTGATCCCTGCGGCACACCGCTAGCAACCTGCCTCCAATCCGAAAATTTTCCATCGACCACCACCCTCTGTCTTCGGTCAGACAGCCAGTTACCTATCCAATCGGCCAACTTTCCCTCTATCCCACACCTCCTCACTTTCATCATAAGCCGACCATGGGGGACCTTATCAAACGCCTTACTAAAATCCATGTATATGACATCAACTGCCCTACCTTCATCAACACACTTAGTTACCACCTCAAAAAATTCTATCAAATTTGTGAGGCACGACTTGCCCTTCATGAATCCGTGCTGACTATCTCGGATTAATCCGCATCTTTCTAATGGTCGTCAATCCCATCCCTAAGGACCCTTTCCATCAATTTACCAACCACCGAAGTAAGACTAACCGGTCTATAGTTACCAGGGTCATTTCTATTCCCTTTCTTAAACAGAGGAACAACATTCGCCATTCTCCAGTCCTCTGGCACCATCCCCGTGGACAGCGAGGACCCAAAGATCAGCGCCAAAGGCTCTGCAATCTCATCCCTTGCCTCCCACAGAATCCTAGGATACATTTCATCAGGCCCAGGGGACTTATCGACCTTCAGTTTATTCAAAACTGCCAAGACATCCTCCCTCCGAACATCTATTTCCTCCAGCCTATTAGCCTGTAACACCTTCTCTTCCTCAAAAACATGGCCCCTCTCCTTGGTGAACACTGAAGAAAAGTATTCATTCATCACCTCGCCTATCTCTACTGACTCCATACACAAGTTCCCACTACTGTCCTTGACCGGCCCTAACCTCACCCTGGTCATTCTTTTATTCCTCACATAAGAGTAAAAAGCCTTGGGGTTTTCCTTGATCCGACCCGCCAAGGACTTCTCATGTCCCCTCCTAGCTCTCCTAAGCCCCTTTTTCAGCTCATTCCTTGCTAACTTGTAACCCTCAATCGAGCCATCTGAACCTTGTTTCCTCATCCCTACATAAGCTTCCCTCTTCCTTTTCACAAGACATTCCACCTCTTTTGTGAACCATGGTTCCCTCACTCGGCCATTTCCTCCCTGCCTGACAGGAACATACCTATCAAGGACATCCAGTATTTGTTCCTTGAAAAAGTTCCACTTTTCATTAGTTCCTTTCTCTGACAGTTTCTGTTCCCAACTTATGCCCCCTAATTCTTGCCTAATCGCATCATAATTACCCCTCCCCCAATTGTAAACCTTGCCCTGCCGTACGGCCCTATCCCTCTCCATTGCAATAACAAAAGACACCGAATTGTGGTCACTATCTCCAAATTGCTCTCCCACAACCAAATCTAACACTTGGCCCGGTTCATTTCCCAGTACCAAATCCAATGTGGCCTCACCTCTAGTCGGCCCATCCACATTGTGTCAGGAAACCCTCCCGCACACACTGCACAAAAACTGCCCCATCCAAACTATTTGACCTACAAAGGTTCCAATCAATATTTGGAAAGTTAAAGTCCCCCATGACAACTACCCTGTGACCCCCACACATTATCCATAATCTGCTTAGCAATTTCTTCCTCCACATCTCTATTACTATTTGGGGGCCTATAGTAAACTCCTAGCAACGTGACCGCTCCTTTCCTATTTCTAACTTCAGCCCATATTACCTCAGTGTGCAGATCCCCCACGAAGTGCCTTTCCGCAGCCGTTAAACTATCCTTGATTAACAATGCCACTCCTCCACCTCTTTTACCAGCTTCCCTACACTTAGTGAAACATCTATACCCCGGAACGTCCAACAACCATTCCTGTCCTTGTTCTACCCACGTCTCTGTAATGGCCACAACATCGTAGTCCCAAGTACCAATCCACGCCCCAAGTTCATCTACCTTGTTCCGGATGCTCCTTGCATTGAAGTAGACACACTTCAACCCACCTTCCTGTCTACCAGTACCCACCCTTGATCCTGATACCTTCCCCAATACCTCACCACCCTCTCTGACTTCTGGACTACAACTCCCTTTCCCACTCCCCTGACAAATTAGTTTAAACCACCCTGAAGAGCCGTAACAAATTTCCCTCCGAGGATATTGGTGCCCCTCTGGTTCAGGTGCACCCCGTCCTGTTTGTACAGGTCCCACCTTCCCCAGAACGTGTTCCAATTATCCACGTATCTGAAACCCTCCCTCCTACACCATCCCTGCAACCACATATTTAACTGCACTCTCTCCCTGTTCCTCAACTCGCTATCACGTGGTACCGGCAACGTACCAGAGATGACCACATGTTTTGTCTTGGCTCTCAGCTTCCAGCCCAGCTCCAGAAATTCCTGCTTTAAATCCCCATCCCTTCTCTTACCTATGTCATTGGTACCAATGTGCACCACGACTTGTGACTGTTTCCCCTCCCCCTTCAGAATCTGGAAAACACGGTCTGAGACATCACGGACCTTGGCATCCGGTAGGCAACATACCATCCGTGAGTCTCTTTTGCTGCCACAGTACCTCCTATCTATCCCTCTAACTAATGAGTCCCCAATAACTATCGCCCTCCCGCTCTCCCCCTTTCCCTCCCGAGCCACAGAGACGGACACAGTGCTGGAGATCCTCTCACTGCGGCTGACCACTGGTATGTCATCCCCCTCAACCGTATCCAAAGGGGAACGACCACCGGGGATCCCTGCACGGACTGCTTCCTCCCAGCCCCTCTCACCGTCACCCATCTGTTTTCAATCCTCGGAGTAACTGTATTCCTAAAGCTTGTGTCTATGGCCATCTCTGCGTCCCTGATGATCCTAAGTTCATCCAACTCCAGCTCCAGTTCCCTAACACGGTTTTGGAGGAGCTGCAGATGGGTGCACTTCCCACAGGTGTAATCAGTAGGGACACTGTCGTCGTCCTTCACCTCAAACATAGTGCAAGAGGAACATTGCACTGCCTGCACACCCATCCCCTCTAGATACCTTGCCAGTACCAGGTAGAAAGTGCAAAAATGAATTCAACTCACCCCTGCTCGCCCTTTCAGCCTAAGCCCTGTGAGCCAAAGTCTTATAGCTCACACTCTGCTTCCCACACACTACACTGCCCGCTCCCGACGCTGCCCGCTGTATACTGCAGCCTACCTTTTATACTTTACGCGCTTAAAAAACCCTTCCCAGACTCCTTTGCTGCCCACTTCTAGTTTTCACTTTAAACTTGAAAAACTGCTGTTAAAGTAAAGGCCAAAAAAATACACACACTAGCTGACTAATTAAATAAATAAACAATTCAATTAATCTCTTACCAACACTGCTGCCTTCAATCACCCCTCTCAGCTTGCTCCAGTGGATCAATGAGGATTAGGTTAGGTTAGGACTTTATTCCCTGGAGTGTAGAAGAATGAGGAGAGATTTGATAGAGGTGTATAAAATTATGATGGGTATAGATAGTGAATATAAGTAGGCTTTTTCCACTGAGGCAGGGGAGGAGAAAAAAACTAGAGGACATGGGTTAAGGGGGAAAAGTTTCAAGGGAATATTAGGGGGGGCTTTTCACTGGGGGGAGTGTGGATTGAGCTGCCAGATGAGGTGGTGAATGTGGGTTCACTTTTAACATTAAAAAAAACTTGGACAGATACATGGATGGGATGGGTGTGGAGGGATATGGTGCAGGTCAGTGGGACTAGGCCAAGAAATGGTTCAGCACAGCCAAGAAGGGCCAAAAGGCCTGTTTCTGTGCTGTAATGTCCTATGGTTCAGTTGTGTACTGAAGTGCTTGGATGCAAGTTTTGGGATGGTATCTTTTGTAACCATTTTTTCAAATACATTTTCCAGCATGAATGCTGTGCTATTGGGGTAATTCCATATATTGGGACACATTATCTCAGGTTACAGCAACACCAGGTGCTGGATGGACAAGACTTATTGAATGTTAAAACACCTGGGACACAGGACTGCTCATGCTCACTGAGAATTTATTTAACTTGAGTCTCAACTTCCATCTCTTGAGAGAGATGTATGTTCACACAACATACATGGTTGAGACAATTCTCCAGCTCAGTCAGCTGGACATAATCCAATCAAAAAGGTTACAAATGACATGCATTACATTGATTAAAGAACAGGATCTTTGGCTCTCCAAGCCTGCACCAACCATGCTGCCTGACAAAACTCAAACCACTATCCTTCTGGGGGCCATTTCCATCCTAGTCATGAATTTGTCTGATGCCCATTAAAAGACACTATTGTGTCTGCTTCCACTACCACCTGCAGCAGTGAGTTCCAAGCATTCCCCACCCTCTGGGGTGGGGAAACTTGCCTCGTAGATCTCCTTTAAACATTGCCCCTCACACCTTAAACCTATGTCCTCTAGTAATTGACTCTTCCACCCTGGGAAAGTTTCTGACTATCCACTCTGTCCATGCCCCTCAATCTTGTAGATTTCTACCAGGTTGCCCCTCAACCTATCATTCCATTGAGAACAAATCGAGTTTCCCCAACCCTTCATAGCTAATGCCCTCCATACCAGGCAACATGATGGCAAATCTTTACTGTACCCTCCAAAGCCTCTGCATACTTGTAGAGTGGCAAATGAAATACTGAACATCCCAGGACTGCATGATCACTGTACTTCATGGGACACTGATATATTACCACCAAGCCTTAACTGACCTTGCCTCAGTTTTTCCCTTCAGACATCTTTATCTAATGTCTTTTTGTTAGCAGCTTCATTAAAACAGTCTCTTGTATGGCTTCTTCTCTTGATAACGGGGGACTACTAAGGCTGTTAATATTTTATGGCCTTGTTAGTGAAGTTAACAGAATCTCTAAGGAATGTCGTCAAATCAATGTGCCTTGGGTATATTCCCTGATTATATTCCATTTTGTGTTTGTTCATTACCTGTAAATAAATGTGGACTAATTACACTCCAGCAAATTGTTACAAGGTATTAAAACACTTTATTACAACTACTGACAGCGTGTTCAATATTCAACTAAAGTAGAGCTTTTACTTCCAAGCTGATTAAAAATATCCTACATGGCACTCTTTTTTTCATAGCCATTTAACCTGAATCTGCTGCTTTTGGGTCGAGTCTAGCCATTACTAATTCTCACCAGGTAAAATACAAGGTGTATCCAACCACATTCCAGAGATTCGATTGGTAATGGGATATGTGAACCTATGCTGGTTTGTTAGAACTCAGATATTCCGTGATGTTTGGATCTTGCATCTCATTAGGGTGATGTTGAGGAATGCTGAGAATCTACAGGGAGCAAGGGGCATGACATCTTGTTTATATATTCATTGGCTTCTCTGACTTGTATCTGCCACCTTTCAGACTCCTGCTCTGAATCAGCCTAGGTTTCTTGCCTTATCCATTCTTAACCAGTTATAGAACTGTTTCAGCATCAGGGCTGGAATATGCAACTAGACATCTTGAGCCTGTTCAACAATTCAACTTTACCTTGCCTGATGTTCCTTGACATTGCCTTTGGAGTCCCCCATATGCAGACATTGTCAATATAGCAATTTATTGGGCTTGAGGGGTTAGCTTTTTGGGGTCACAGAGGACATGTCCCTTTTCTTCAAATACTGCCACCTTTCTTTTGGCTCCTGTCCAACCCTTGTTACCATTTATTGTGGCTTGTTGCTGTCTTGTCTCATGGGCATTTTTCTTGATATATTACTATTAATTTTCTGGGGGGGGGGGGGAGAAAATCAGGGCAATCTGGTTCTGCTGTATTAAGTGGTTGAGGTGGTATGTTGGGTTGAGGCTTTTGTGATTCTGGGTGTAGCAGTGAATATCAAGATGGTGAGGTTTTGGTTTCCTAGCTGGGCAGGTTGTCTGTTGCTCAGTCAGACTCTGGAATTTTAGGTCGCATTCAGGCAGTGGGAGAAATTCCTGTTTCCTGATCGGGGTGTTGATAGGCTAAGTATTGGTTTGTGTTCTTGTCTTGGCTCGTTTGCCTCCCATATCTGATGGGACAGTGACATTTGGTATGTGGGTGTTTAGTTGTAGTAGGCAGGGGGTGTGCATTAGGGTAGTACATGCCAGGCTGGTGTGGCACATCAGTTGGCAGAGCAAGAGGCTGTTGGAACATTGTTTATCAGGATGATCTATGGGTTTGGCATGAGGCAGAACCTTTTGCAGCGCAAAAATTACTATTTTGACAAACTATTGGTGTCCCAAGTTGGCTTACTTTTACACGAATGAAATTACTGTGGAAGGTTACACAAGGAGAATTTAGCATTGCTAATCTGTCTAACCTGCACATCTTTAGACTATGGGAGGAAACCTATTCACAGAATGTGAAGACTCCAGTGTCCCAAACTGGGAATCCAGCCCAAGTCCATGGCCCTGTGAGGCTCGCCACTACTACCCATTAATGAATGATTTCACATATTTTAATGTGATCTGGGGGTGGTAGTTACCCTTCGGAGAGCTTTTTTGTTAATGATAAGCATGGCGAGTACTGTTTGACTGAGTGGATGAACATGGAGTTGGGTCAAACAGGCAGCAGAGGCTGCAAGGGAGTGCTGATTAGTAAGTTTGTTTCTTTTTGCTCTTGATGTTGTTGTACACTACAACAGTGTTTGTGTAATTTGTGGTTTAATTTAAAGGAGTAAGACATGACAGGAGAGCTCCAAGCTGTGCTTTGTACCTCATGTTCCATGTGGCAGGTTGGGGACAGTTCCAGTCCCCTGGGTCAGCATGTGTACAGGACGTGCCTCCAGCTACAGCATCTGGAAGCTTGAGTTTCAGAGTTGGAGTGGCAGCTGGAGATGTTGGAGCATCTGCGAGTCAGTGTCGTGGATAGCATGTATAGATGTGGTCACACTGTAGGCTCAGACTCAACAGGCAGGAAGGGCATGGGTGACCACCAGACAGCAAGAGATAGGCAGGTAATGCAGGAATCCCTTGTGGCCATTCCCCAGCAAAACAGATACAGCTTTGGATATTGAGGGGAATGACCTCTCTCGGGTAAGCAGCAGCAGCCAAACTTGTTGCACCATGGTTGGTTCTGCTGCAGAGGGAAGGTTTAAAAAGTGTGCCAATGCAATAGTTATAGGGGATTCAATTGTAAGGTGAATAGACAGGTGTTTCTCTGGTTGCAAACAAGACTCCAGGATGTTACATTGCCTCCCTGGTGCTAGGGTCAAGGATGCCTCTGAGCAGCTGTAGAACATTCTGAAGGGGGAGGGCAAACAGCTAGTGGTTGTGGTACATAGAACATAGAACATAGAAAGCCACAGCACAAACAGGCCCTTCGGCCCACAAGTTGCGCCGATCACATCCCCACCTCTAGGCCTATCTATAGCCCTCAATCCCATTAAATCCCATGTACTCATCCAGAAGTCTCTTAAAAGACCCCAACGAGTTTGCCTCCACCACCACCGACGTCAGCCGATTCCACTCACCCACCACCCTCTGAGTGAAAAACTTACCCCTGACATCCCCCCTGTACCTACCCCCCAGCACCTTAAACCTGTGTCCTCTCGTAGCAACCATTTCAGCCCTTGGAAATAGCCTCTGAGAGTCCACCCTATCCAGACCCCTCAACATCTTGTAAACCTCTATCAGGTCACCTCTCATCCTTCGTCTCTCCAGGGAGAAGAGACCAAGCTCCCTCAACCTATCCTCATAAGGCATGCCCCCCAATCCAGGCAACATCCTTGTAAATCTCCTCTGCACCCTTTCAATGGCTTCAACATCTTTCCTGTAATGTACGTGTTAGTACAAATGACATAGGTTTTTAAAAAAAAGATGAAGTCCTAAAAGCAGAATACCGGGAGCTAGGAAGAAAGTTAAGAAATCTGACCTCCAAGGTAGTGATCTCAGGATTATTACCAGTGCCGCGTTCTAGTCAGAATAGAATTGAGGATATATCAGATAAATACAGGGCTAAAGAAATGGTGTCAGAGGGAGGGTTTCAGATTCCTAGGGCATTGAGACTGGTTCTGGGGGAGGTGGGACCTGTACAAATTGGATGGGTTACACCTGGGCAGGACTGGGACCCATGTCCTAGGGGAGTGTTTGCTCGAGCAGGTGGGAAGGTTTAAACTAATATGCCAGGGGGATGGGAACCTATAGAAGGAGGGATCAAGGACAATGCAGGGAGAATGTTCTAACTACATCCAAAACCAGGAAGGAACTCTGAGATGTTGTTAATGGAAATGTTAGAATTCAAAAAGAAGGTACAAAAGCTAGAATCAGGGCACTTGATCTGCATGCTTGTAGCATTCAAAACAAAGCAAATGAGTTCACAGCTCAAATCATTGAACGAGTATGATTTGGCCATTAGAGACATGGTTGCAGGATGGTCACAACTGGGAGTTGAATATCCAGGGGCATCAGACTGTTCGGAGGGACTGACCAGAAGGTAAGGGAAGTGGTGTAGCACTGATATTTAAGGATGAAACCAGGGCGGTACTGAGATATGGGTTCCATGGAAAAAAAATTGAATCCATTTGGGTGGAAATTAGAAATAGTAAGGAGAAAAAGTCACTGATAGGTGTACTCTATAGGCCACTAAATGACACCATGGTTGGGCAAGAAATAACTGATGCATGTAAAAATGGTACAGCAATTATCATGGGGGATTTTGATAGAAATATCAATTGGTCAAACCAAGTCAGCCAAGGCAACCTTGAGGAGATCATAATGTATCCACGCTAGCTTCCTTGGACAGTATGTAAAGGAACTAAGGAGGGAGCAAGCTATCCTTGATCTTGTCTTATGTAATGAGACAGGAATAATTATACCAGTGTCTTGTGCAAACAAAGGCGACTACAAAGAGATGAGAGAGATGTTGGCTAACATAGACTGGGAGCTTTATTGTGGGACAATTGAGGAACAGTGGAGGACTTTCAAAGCAATCTTCCACAGAACTCAGCAAACTGTTATATCAATAAGGGTGATCAGTGGCTAGTGGTGTGCCTCGGTGTTCAGTGTTGGGACTGCAATTGCTTAAAATTTATATAGATTTGGGATTGGGGACCAAGTGTAGTGTCAAATTTGCAGATGACACTAAGATGAGTGGCAGAGCAAAGTGAGCAGAGAATGCTCAAAGCCTGTAAAGGGATATATAGTCTGAGTGGGTGAGGGTCTGGCAATTGGAGTACAATGTTGGGAAATGTGAGGACATCCATTTTGGTAGAAATAACAGCAAAATGGACTTAAAGAGTAAAAACAAATGCAGCATGCTGCTGTGCAGAGGGACCTGGGTGTCCTTGTGCAAGAAAAACAAGGAATTGGTTTTCATGTGCAGCAGGTAATTAAGAAGGTAAATGGAATTTTCTCCTTTCTAAGAGGGATGGAGTTTAAAAACAGATTATGTTGCAGCTGTATAAGGTGCTGGTGACACCACACCTGGAGTTCTGGTCTCAGTTGAGAAAAGATATACTGGCACTGGAGGGGGTGCAGAGGAGATTCACTAGGTTGATTCCAGAGTTGAGAGGGTTGATTTGAGGAGAGACTCTGTAGACTGGGTTAATTCTAATTGGAATTTAGAAGAATGAGGAGATTTTAAACAACATGAATGGAATAGATAAGATAGAAGAAAAGTTGCTTCCACTGGCATGTGAAAGTCAAATAGGGAGCATAGCCTCAAGAAAAAGGAGCAGGTTTAGGACTCAGTTGAGAAGCAGCAAAACAGGGTTGTGAAGCTGTAATTCCCTGCCGAGTGAAGCAGTTGAGGCTACCTCACTGTTTTTCAGGCAAGAATGGATAATTTTTTGAACAGTAGAGGAATTGAGGATGATGGTGGGTGAGTAAGTGGAGCTGAGTCCATGAAAAGATCAGTCATGATCATATTGAATATTGAGCAGGTTCAAGGAGCCAGATGGCCTATTCCTGCTTCTATTCATGTTCTCATAAGATACCCAATGTGATTCAGGCAGGAGAGATACTTGGATTTGAAAGGGAGAGCCCTTCTGATAGTTGTGGCGACATAACCTGTATCCAGGTTTCTCCCATTGTTTCCAGTGATCAAATAATTAAAGATGTGCATTTTGACTAAAGCTGCCTGGATTGAAAAGAGTTGACATCTGGCCAGTTAATCCTCCATTCGCTATTTCCTTACAGTTGATGACATAAGCATTTTGTACACAAAGTGGATACTTTCAACCATGCTGACAGGTGCCCATGTGTTTCAGTACATCACCATACGTTGAGGTGAAACTATAATCTGTGGACAATGCACAGGATACAAGTTGAAAATCTTACATTTTGGATGGTCATAGGTGCTAGGGTTCCAAGTGGGCGGCACGGTAGCACAGTGGTTAGTACTGCTGCTTCACAGCTCCAGGGTCCCAGGTTTGATTCCCGGCTCGGGTCACAGTCTGTGTGGAGTTTGCACATTTTCCTCGTGTCTGTGTGGGTTTCCTCCGGGTGCTCTGGTTTCCTCCCACAGTCCAAAGGTGTGCGGGTTAGGTTGATTGGCCAGGTTAAAAATTGCCCCTTAGAGTCCTGAGATGCACAGGGTAGAGGGATTAGTGGGTAAATATGTGGGGCTTGGGTGGGATTGTGGTCGGTGCAGACTCAATGGGCCGAATGGCCTCCTTCTGAACTGTACGGTTTCTATGAGTGCTAGGGTTCCAAGTGCTAGGGTTCCAAGTGCTAGGGTTCCAAGTGCTAGGGTTCCAAGTGCTAGGGTTCCAAGTGCTAGGGTTCCAAGTGCTAGGGTTCCAAGTGCTAGGGTTCCAAGTGCTAGGGTTCCAAGTGCTAGGGTTCCAAGTGCTAGGGTTCCAAGTGCTAGGGTTCCAAGTGCTAGGGTTCCAAGTGCTAGGGTTCCAAGTGCTAGGGTTCCAAGTGCTAGGGTTCCAAGTGCTAGGGTTCCAAGTGCTAGGGTTCCAAGTGCTAGGGTTCCAAGTGCTAGGGTTCCAAGTGCTAGGGTTCCAAGTGCTAGGGTTCCAAGTGCTAGGGTTCCAAGTGCTAGGGTTCCAAGTGCTAGGGTTCCAAGTGCTAGGGTTCCAAGTGCTAGGGTTCCAAGTGCTAGGGTTCCAAGTGCTAGGGTTCCAAGTGCTAGGGTTCCAAGTGCTAGGGTTCCAAGTGCTAGGGTTCCAAGTGCTAGGGTTCCAAGTGCTAGGGTTCCAAGTGCTAGGGTTCCAAGTGCTAGGGTTCCAAGTGCTAGGGTTCCAAGTGCTAGGGTTCCAAGTGCTAGGGTTCCAAGTGCTAGGGTTCCAAGTGCTAGGGTTCCAAGTGCTAGGGTTCCAAGTGCTAGGGTTCCAAGTGCTAGGGTTCCAAGTGCTAGGGTTCCAAGTGCTAGGGTTCCAAGTGCTAGGGTTCCAAGTGCTAGGGTTCCAAGTGCTAGGGTTCCAAGTGCTAGGGTTCCAAGTGCTAGGGTTCCAAGTGCTAGGGTTCCAAGTGCTAGGGTTCCAAGTGCTAGGGTTCCAAGTGCTAGGGTTCCAAGTGCTAGGGTTCCAAGTGCTAGGGTTCCAAGTGCTAGGGTTCCAAGTGCTAGGGTTCCAAGTGCTAGGGTTCCAAGTGCTAGGGTTCCAAGTGCTAGGGTTCCAAGTGCTAGGGTTCCAAGTGCTAGGGTTCCAAGTGCTAGGGTTCCAAGTGCTAGGGTTCCAAGTGCTAGGGTTCCAAGTGCTAGGGTTCCAAGTGCTAGGGTTCCAAGTGCTAGGGTTCCAAGTGCTAGGGTTCCAAGTGCTAGGGTTCCAAGTGCTAGGGTTCCAAGTGCTAGGGTTCCAAGTGCTAGGGTTCCAAGTGCTAGGGTTCCAAGTGCTAGGGTTCCAAGTGCTAGGGTTCCAAGTGCTAGGGTTCCAAGTGCTAGGGTTCCAAGTGCTAGGGTTCCAAGTGCTAGGGTTCCAAGTGCTAGGGTTCCAAGTGCTAGGGTTCCAAGTGCTAGGGTTCCAAGTGCTAGGGTTCCAAGTGCTAGGGTTCCAAGTGCTAGGGTTCCAAGTGCTAGGGTTCCAAGTGCTAGGGTTCCAAGTGCTAGGGTTCCAAGTGCTAGGGTTCCAAGTGCTAGGGTTCCAAGTGCTAGGGTTCCAAGTGCTAGGGTTCCAAGTGCTAGGGTTCCAAGTGCTAGGGTTCCAAGTGCTAGGGTTCCAAGTGCTAGGGTTCCAAGTGCTAGGGTTCCAAGTGCTAGGGTTCCAAGTGCTAGGGTTCCAAGTGCTAGGGTTCCAAGTGCTAGGGTTCCAAGTGCTAGGGTTCCAAGTGCTAGGGTTCCAAGTGCTAGGGTTCCAAGTGCTAGGGTTCCAAGTGCTAGGGTTCCAAGTGCTAGGGTTCCAAGTGCTAGGGTTCCAAGTGCTAGGGTTCCAAGTGCTAGGGTTCCAAGTGCTAGGGTTCCAAGTGCTAGGGTTCCAAGTGCTAGGGTTCCAAGTGCTAGGGTTCCAAGTGCTAGGGTTCCAAGTGCTAGGGTTCCAAGTGCTAGGGTTCCAAGTGCTAGGGTTCCAAGTGCTAGGGTTCCAAGTGCTAGGGTTCCAAGTGCTAGGGTTCCAAGTGCTAGGGTTCCAAGTGCTAGGGTTCCAAGTGCTAGGGTTCCAAGTGCTAGGGTTCCAAGTGCTAGGGTTCCAAGTGCTAGGGTTCCAAGTGCTAGGGTTCCAAGTGCTAGGGTTCCAAGTGCTAGGGTTCCAAGTGCTAGGGTTCCAAGTGCTAGGGTTCCAAGTGCTAGGGTTCCAAGTGCTAGGGTTCCAAGTGCTAGGGTTCCAAGTGCTAGGGTTCCAAGTGCTAGGGTTCCAAGTGCTAGGGTTCCAAGTGCTAGGGTTCCAAGTGCTAGGGTTCCAAGTGCTAGGGTTCCAAGTGCTAGGGTTCCAAGTGCTAGGGTTCCAAGTGCTAGGGTTCCAAGTGCTAGGGTTCCAAGTGCTAGGGTTCCAAGTGCTAGGGTTCCAAGTGCTAGGGTTCCAAGTGCTAGGGTTCCAAGTGCTAGGGTTCCAAGTGCTAGGGTTCCAAGTGCTAGGGTTCCAAGTGCTAGGGTTCCAAGTGCTAGGGTTCCAAGTGCTAGGGTTCCAAGTGCTAGGGTTCCAAGTGCTAGGGTTCCAAGTGCTAGGGTTCCAAGTGCTAGGGTTCCAAGTGCTAGGGTTCCAAGTGCTAGGGTTCCAAGTGCTAGGGTTCCAAGTGCTAGGGTTCCAAGTGCTAGGGTTCCAAGTGCTAGGGTTCCAAGTGCTAGGGTTCCAAGTGCTAGGGTTCCAAGTGCTAGGGTTCCAAGTGCTAGGGTTCCAAGTGCTAGGGTTCCAAGTGCTAGGGTTCCAAGTGCTAGGGTTCCAAGTGCTAGGGTTCCAAGTGCTAGGGTTCCAAGTGCTAGGGTTCCAAGTGCTAGGGTTCCAAGTGCTAGGGTTCCAAGTGCTAGGGTTCCAAGTGCTAGGGTTCCAAGTGCTAGGGTTCCAAGTGCTAGGGTTCCAAGTGCTAGGGTTCCAAGTGCTAGGGTTCCAAGTGCTAGGGTTCCAAGTGCTAGGGTTCCAAGTGCTAGGGTTCCAAGTGCTAGGGTTCCAAGTGCTAGGGTTCCAAGTGCTAGGGTTCCAAGTGCTAGGGTTCCAAGTGCTAGGGTTCCAAGTGCTAGGGTTCCAAGTGCTAGGGTTCCAAGTGCTAGGGTTCCAAGTGCTAGGGTTCCAAGTGCTAGGGTTCCAAGTGCTAGGGTTCCAAGTGCTAGGGTTCCAAGTGCTAGGGTTCCAAGTGCTAGGGTTCCAAGTGCTAGGGTTCCAAGTGCTAGGGTTCCAAGTGCTAGGGTTCCAAGTGCTAGGGTTCCAAGTGCTAGGGTTCCAAGTGCTAGGGTTCCAAGTGCTAGGGTTCCAAGTGCTAGGGTTCCAAGTGCTAGGGTTCCAAGTGCTAGGGTTCCAAGTGCTAGGGTTCCAAGTGCTAGGGTTCCAAGTGCTAGGGTTCCAAGTGCTAGGGTTCCAAGTGCTAGGGTTCCAAGTGCTAGGGTTCCAAGTGCTAGGGTTCCAAGTGCTAGGGTTCCAAGTGCTAGGGTTCCAAGTGCTAGGGTTCCAAGTGCTAGGGTTCCAAGTGCTAGGGTTCCAAGTGCTAGGGTTCCAAGTGCTAGGGTTCCAAGTGCTAGGGTTCCAAGTGCTAGGGTTCCAAGTGCTAGGGTTCCAAGTGCTAGGGTTCCAAGTGCTAGGGTTCCAAGTGCTAGGGTTCCAAGTGCTAGGGTTCCAAGTGCTAGGGTTCCAAGTGCTAGGGTTCCAAGTGCTAGGGTTCCAAGTGCTAGGGTTCCAAGTGCTAGGGTTCCAAGTGCTAGGGTTCCAAGTGCTAGGGTTCCAAGTGCTAGGGTTCCAAGTGCTAGGGTTCCAAGTGCTAGGGTTCCAAGTGCTAGGGTTCCAAGTGCTAGGGTTCCAAGTGCTAGGGTTCCAAGTGCTAGGGTTCCAAGTGCTAGGGTTCCAAGTGCTAGGGTTCCAAGTGCTAGGGTTCCAAGTGCTAGGGTTCCAAGTGCTAGGGTTCCAAGTGCTAGGGTTCCAAGTGCTAGGGTTCCAAGTGCTAGGGTTCCAAGTGCTAGGGTTCCAAGTGCTAGGGTTCCAAGTGCTAGGGTTCCAAGTGCTAGGGTTCCAAGTGCTAGGGTTCCAAGTGCTAGGGTTCCAAGTGCTAGGGTTCCAAGTGCTAGGGTTCCAAGTGCTAGGGTTCCAAGTGCTAGGGTTCCAAGTGCTAGGGTTCCAAGTGCTAGGGTTCCAAGTGCTAGGGTTCCAAGTGCTAGGGTTCCAAGTGCTAGGGTTCCAAGTGCTAGGGTTCCAAGTGCTAGGGTTCCAAGTGCTAGGGTTCCAAGTGCTAGGGTTCCAAGTGCTAGGGTTCCAAGTGCTAGGGTTCCAAGTGCTAGGGTTCCAAGTGCTAGGGTTCCAAGTGCTAGGGTTCCAAGTGCTAGGGTTCCAAGTGCTAGGGTTCCAAGTGCTAGGGTTCCAAGTGCTAGGGTTCCAAGTGCTAGGGTTCCAAGTGCTAGGGTTCCAAGTGCTAGGGTTCCAAGTGCTAGGGTTCCAAGTGCTAGGGTTCCAAGTGCTAGGGTTCCAAGTGCTAGGGTTCCAAGTGCTAGGGTTCCAAGTGCTAGGGTTCCAAGTGCTAGGGTTCCAAGTGCTAGGGTTCCAAGTGCTAGGGTTCCAAGTGCTAGGGTTCCAAGTGCTAGGGTTCCAAGTGCTAGGGTTCCAAGTGCTAGGGTTCCAAGTGCTAGGGTTCCAAGTGCTAGGGTTCCAAGTGCTAGGGTTCCAAGTGCTAGGGTTCCAAGTGCTAGGGTTCCAAGTGCTAGGGTTCCAAGTGCTAGGGTTCCAAGTGCTAGGGTTCCAAGTGCTAGGGTTCCAAGTGCTAGGGTTCCAAGTGCTAGGGTTCCAAGTGCTAGGGTTCCAAGTGCTAGGGTTCCAAGTGCTAGGGTTCCAAGTGCTAGGGTTCCAAGTGCTAGGGTTCCAAGTGCTAGGGTTCCAAGTGCTAGGGTTCCAAGTGCTAGGGTTCCAAGTGCTAGGGTTCCAAGTGCTAGGGTTCCAAGTGCTAGGGTTCCAAGTGCTAGGGTTCCAAGTGCTAGGGTTCCAAGTGCTAGGGTTCCAAGTGCTAGGGTTCCAAGTGCTAGGGTTCCAAGTGCTAGGGTTCCAAGTGCTAGGGTTCCAAGTGCTAGGGTTCCAAGTGCTAGGGTTCCAAGTGCTAGGGTTCCAAGTGCTAGGGTTCCAAGTGCTAGGGTTCCAAGTGCTAGGGTTCCAAGTGCTAGGGTTCCAAGTGCTAGGGTTCCAAGTGCTAGGGTTCCAAGTGCTAGGGTTCCAAGTGCTAGGGTTCCAAGTGCTAGGGTTCCAAGTGCTAGGGTTCCAAGTGCTAGGGTTCCAAGTGCTAGGGTTCCAAGTGCTAGGGTTCCAAGTGCTAGGGTTCCAAGTGCTAGGGTTCCAAGTGCTAGGGTTCCAAGTGCTAGGGTTCCAAGTGCTAGGGTTCCAAGTGCTAGGGTTCCAAGTGCTAGGGTTCCAAGTGCTAGGGTTCCAAGTGCTAGGGTTCCAAGTGCTAGGGTTCCAAGTGCTAGGGTTCCAAGTGCTAGGGTTCCAAGTGCTAGGGTTCCAAGTGCTAGGGTTCCAAGTGCTAGGGTTCCAAGTGCTAGGGTTCCAAGTGCTAGGGTTCCAAGTGCTAGGGTTCCAAGTGCTAGGGTTCCAAGTGCTAGGGTTCCAAGTGCTAGGGTTCCAAGTGCTAGGGTTCCAAGTGCTAGGGTTCCAAGTGCTAGGGTTCCAAGTGCTAGGGTTCCAAGTGCTAGGGTTCCAAGTGCTAGGGTTCCAAGTGCTAGGGTTCCAAGTGCTAGGGTTCCAAGTGCTAGGGTTCCAAGTGCTAGGGTTCCAAGTGCTAGGGTTCCAAGTGCTAGGGTTCCAAGTGCTAGGGTTCCAAGTGCTAGGGTTCCAAGTGCTAGGGTTCCAAGTGCTAGGGTTCCAAGTGCTAGGGTTCCAAGTGCTAGGGTTCCAAGTGCTAGGGTTCCAAGTGCTAGGGTTCCAAGTGCTAGGGTTCCAAGTGCTAGGGTTCCAAGTGCTAGGGTTCCAAGTGCTAGGGTTCCAAGTGCTAGGGTTCCAAGTGCTAGGGTTCCAAGTGCTAGGGTTCCAAGTGCTAGGGTTCCAAGTGCTAGGGTTCCAAGTGCTAGGGTTCCAAGTGCTAGGGTTCCAAGTGCTAGGGTTCCAAGTGCTAGGGTTCCAAGTGCTAGGGTTCCAAGTGCTAGGGTTCCAAGTGCTAGGGTTCCAAGTGCTAGGGTTCCAAGTGCTAGGGTTCCAAGTGCTAGGGTTCCAAGTGCTAGGGTTCCAAGTGCTAGGGTTCCAAGTGCTAGGGTTCCAAGTGCTAGGGTTCCAAGTGCTAGGGTTCCAAGTGCTAGGGTTCCAAGTGCTAGGGTTCCAAGTGCTAGGGTTCCAAGTGCTAGGGTTCCAAGTGCTAGGGTTCCAAGTGCTAGGGTTCCAAGTGCTAGGGTTCCAAGTGCTAGGGTTCCAAGTGCTAGGGTTCCAAGTGCTAGGGTTCCAAGTGCTAGGGTTCCAAGTGCTAGGGTTCCAAGTGCTAGGGTTCCAAGTGCTAGGGTTCCAAGTGCTAGGGTTCCAAGTGCTAGGGTTCCAAGTGCTAGGGTTCCAAGTGCTAGGGTTCCAAGTGCTAGGGTTCCAAGTGCTAGGGTTCCAAGTGCTAGGGTTCCAAGTGCTAGGGTTCCAAGTGCTAGGGTTCCAAGTGCTAGGGTTCCAAGTGCTAGGGTTCCAAGTGCTAGGGTTCCAAGTGCTAGGGTTCCAAGTGCTAGGGTTCCAAGTGCTAGGGTTCCAAGTGCTAGGGTTCCAAGTGCTAGGGTTCCAAGTGCTAGGGTTCCAAGTGCTAGGGTTCCAAGTGCTAGGGTTCCAAGTGCTAGGGTTCCAAGTGCTAGGGTTCCAAGTGCTAGGGTTCCAAGTGCTAGGGTTCCAAGTGCTAGGGTTCCAAGTGCTAGGGTTCCAAGTGCTAGGGTTCCAAGTGCTAGGGTTCCAAGTGCTAGGGTTCCAAGTGCTAGGGTTCCAAGTGCTAGGGTTCCAAGTGCTAGGGTTCCAAGTGCTAGGGTTCCAAGTGCTAGGGTTCCAAGTGCTAGGGTTCCAAGTGCTAGGGTTCCAAGTGCTAGGGTTCCAAGTGCTAGGGTTCCAAGTGCTAGGGTTCCAAGTGCTAGGGTTCCAAGTGCTAGGGTTCCAAGTGCTAGGGTTCCAAGTGCTAGGGTTCCAAGTGCTAGGGTTCCAAGTGCTAGGGTTCCAAGTGCTAGGGTTCCAAGTGCTAGGGTTCCAAGTGCTAGGGTTCCAAGT
This sequence comes from Mustelus asterias, assembly GCF_964213995.1. Taxonomy (NCBI): domain Eukaryota; kingdom Metazoa; phylum Chordata; class Chondrichthyes; order Carcharhiniformes; family Triakidae; genus Mustelus; species Mustelus asterias. Next base: position 100,413 of record NW_027591095.1, read on the forward strand.
GCTAGGGTTCCAAGTGCTAGGGTTCCAAGTGCTAGGGTTCCAAGTGCTAGGGTTCCAAGTGCTAGGGTTCCAAGTGCTAGGGTTCCAAGTGCTAGGGTTCCAAGTGCTAGGGTTCCAAGTGCTAGGGTTCCAAGTGCTAGGGTTCCAAGTGCTAGGGTTCCAAGTGCTAGGGTTCCAAGTGCTAGGGTTCCAAGTGCTAGGGTTCCAAGTGCTAGGGTTCCAAGTGCTAGGGTTCCAAGTGCTAGGGTTCCAAGTGCTAGGGTTCCAAGTGCTAGGGTTCCAAGTGCTAGGGTTCCAAGTGCTAGGGTTCCAAGTGCTAGGGTTCCAAGTGCTAGGGTTCCAAGTGCTAGGGTTCCAAGTGCTAGGGTTCCAAGTGCTAGGGTTCCAAGTGCTAGGGTTCCAAGTGCTAGGGTTCCAAGTGCTAGGGTTCCAAGTGCTAGGGTTCCAAGTGCTAGGGTTCCAAGTGCTAGGGTTCCAAGTGCTAGGGTTCCAAGTGCTAGGGTTCCAAGTGCTAGGGTTCCAAGTGCTAGGGTTCCAAGTGCTAGGGTTCCAAGTGCTAGGGTTCCAAGTGCTAGGGTTCCAAGTGCTAGGGTTCCAAGTGCTAGGGTTCCAAGTGCTAGGGTTCCAAGTGCTAGGGTTCCAAGTGCTAGGGTTCCAAGTGCTAGGGTTCCAAGTGCTAGGGTTCCAAGTGCTAGGGTTCCAAGTGCTAGGGTTCCAAGTGCTAGGGTTCCAAGTGCTAGGGTTCCAAGTGCTAGGGTTCCAAGTGCTAGGGTTCCAAGTGCTAGGGTTCCAAGTGCTAGGGTTCCAAGTGCTAGGGTTCCAAGTGCTAGGGTTCCAAGTGCTAGGGTTCCAAGTGCTAGGGTTCCAAGTGCTAGGGTTCCAAGTGCTAGGGTTCCAAGTGCTAGGGTTCCAAGTGCTAGGGTTCCAAGTGCTAGGGTTCCAAGTGCTAGGGTTCCAAGTGCTAGGGTTCCAAGTGCTAGGGTTCCAAGTGCTAGGGTTCCAAGTGCTAGGGTTCCAAGTGCTAGGGTTCCAAGTGCTAGGGTTCCAAGTGCTAGGGTTCCAAGTGCTAGGGTTCCAAGTGCTAGGGTTCCAAGTGCTAGGGTTCCAAGTGCTAGGGTTCCAAGTGCTAGGGTTCCAAGTGCTAGGGTTCCAAGTGCTAGGGTTCCAAGTGCTAGGGTTCCAAGTGCTAGGGTTCCAAGTGCTAGGGTTCCAAGTGCTAGGGTTCCAAGTGCTAGGGTTCCAAGTGCTAGGGTTCCAAGTGCTAGGGTTCCAAGTGCTAGGGTTCCAAGTGCTAGGGTTCCAAGTGCTAGGGTTCCAAGTGCTAGGGTTCCAAGTGCTAGGGTTCCAAGTGCTAGGGTTCCAAGTGCTAGGGTTCCAAGTGCTAGGGTTCCAAGTGCTAGGGTTCCAAGTGCTAGGGTTCCAAGTGCTAGGGTTCCAAGTGCTAGGGTTCCAAGTGCTAGGGTTCCAAGTGCTAGGGTTCCAAGTGCTAGGGTTCCAAGTGCTAGGGTTCCAAGTGCTAGGGTTCCAAGTGCTAGGGTTCCAAGTGCTAGGGTTCCAAGTGCTAGGGTTCCAAGTGCTAGGGTTCCAAGTGCTAGGGTTCCAAGTGCTAGGGTTCCAAGTGCTAGGGTTCCAAGTGCTAGGGTTCCAAGTGCTAGGGTTCCAAGTGCTAGGGTTCCAAGTGCTAGGGTTCCAAGTGCTAGGGTTCCAAGTGCTAGGGTTCCAAGTGCTAGGGTTCCAAGTGCTAGGGTTCCAAGTGCTAGGGTTCCAAGTGCTAGGGTTCCAAGTGCTAGGGTTCCAAGTGCTAGGGTTCCAAGTGCTAGGGTTCCAAGTGCTAGGGTTCCAAGTGCTAGGGTTCCAAGTGCTAGGGTTCCAAGTGCTAGGGTTCCAAGTGCTAGGGTTCCAAGTGCTAGGGTTCCAAGTGCTAGGGTTCCAAGTGCTAGGGTTCCAAGTGCTAGGGTTCCAAGTGCTAGGGTTCCAAGTGCTAGGGTTCCAAGTGCTAGGGTTCCAAGTGCTAGGGTTCCAAGTGCTAGGGTTCCAAGTGCTAGGGTTCCAAGTGCTAGGGTTCCAAGTGCTAGGGTTCCAAGTGCTAGGGTTCCAAGTGCTAGGGTTCCAAGTGCTAGGGTTCCAAGTGCTAGGGTTCCAAGTGCTAGGGTTCCAAGTGCTAGGGTTCCAAGTGCTAGGGTTCCAAGTGCTAGGGTTCCAAGTGCTAGGGTTCCAAGTGCTAGGGTTCCAAGTGCTAGGGTTCCAAGTGCTAGGGTTCCAAGTGCTAGGGTTCCAAGTGCTAGGGTTCCAAGTGCTAGGGTTCCAAGTGCTAGGGTTCCAAGTGCTAGGGTTCCAAGTGCTAGGGTTCCAAGTGCTAGGGTTCCAAGTGCTAGGGTTCCAAGTGCTAGGGTTCCAAGTGCTAGGGTTCCAAGTGCTAGGGTTCCAAGTGCTAGGGTTCCAAGTGCTAGGGTTCCAAGTGCTAGGGTTCCAAGTGCTAGGGTTCCAAGTGCTAGGGTTCCAAGTGCTAGGGTTCCAAGTGCTAGGGTTCCAAGTGCTAGGGTTCCAAGTGCTAGGGTTCCAAGTGCTAGGGTTCCAAGTGCTAGGGTTCCAAGTGCTAGGGTTCCAAGTGCTAGGGTTCCAAGTGCTAGGGTTCCAAGTGCTAGGGTTCCAAGTGCTAGGGTTCCAAGTGCTAGGGTTCCAAGTGCTAGGGTTCCAAGTGCTAGGGTTCCAAGTGCTAGGGTTCCAAGTGCTAGGGTTCCAAGTGCTAGGGTTCCAAGTGCTAGGGTTCCAAGTGCTAGGGTTCCAAGTGCTAGGGTTCCAAGTGCTAGGGTTCCAAGTGCTAGGGTTCCAAGTGCTAGGGTTCCAAGTGCTAGGGTTCCAAGTGCTAGGGTTCCAAGTGCTAGGGTTCCAAGTGCTAGGGTTCCAAGTGCTAGGGTTCCAAGTGCTAGGGTTCCAAGTGCTAGGGTTCCAAGTGCTAGGGTTCCAAGTGCTAGGGTTCCAAGTGCTAGGGTTCCAAGTGCTAGGGTTCCAAGTGCTAGGGTTCCAAGTGCTAGGGTTCCAAGTGCTAGGGTTCCAAGTGCTAGGGTTCCAAGTGCTAGGGTTCCAAGTGCTAGGGTTCCAAGTGCTAGGGTTCCAAGTGCTAGGGTTCCAAGTGCTAGGGTTCCAAGTGCTAGGGTTCCAAGTGCTAGGGTTCCAAGTGCTAGGGTTCCAAGTGCTAGGGTTCCAAGTGCTAGGGTTCCAAGTGCTAGGGTTCCAAGTGCTAGGGTTCCAAGTGCTAGGGTTCCAAGTGCTAGGGTTCCAAGTGCTAGGGTTCCAAGTGCTAGGGTTCCAAGTGCTAGGGTTCCAAGTGCTAGGGTTCCAAGTGCTAGGGTTCCAAGTGCTAGGGTTCCAAGTGCTAGGGTTCCAAGTGCTAGGGTTCCAAGTGCTAGGGTTCCAAGTGCTAGGGTTCCAAGTGCTAGGGTTCCAAGTGCTAGGGTTCCAAGTGCTAGGGTTCCAAGTGCTAGGGTTCCAAGTGCTAGGGTTCCAAGTGCTAGGGTTCCAAGTGCTAGGGTTCCAAGTGCTAGGGTTCCAAGTGCTAGGGTTCCAAGTGCTAGGGTTCCAAGTGCTAGGGTTCCAAGTGCTAGGGTTCCAAGTGCTAGGGTTCCAAGTGCTAGGGTTCCAAGTGCTAGGGTTCCAAGTGCTAGGGTTCCAAGTGCTAGGGTTCCAAGTGCTAGGGTTCCAAGTGCTAGGGTTCCAAGTGCTAGGGTTCCAAGTGCTAGGGTTCCAAGTGCTAGGGTTCCAAGTGCTAGGGTTCCAAGTGCTAGGGTTCCAAGTGCTAGGGTTCCAAGTGCTAGGGTTCCAAGTGCTAGGGTTCCAAGTGCTAGGGTTCCAAGTGCTAGGGTTCCAAGTGCTAGGGTTCCAAGTGCTAGGGTTCCAAGTGCTAGGGTTCCAAGTGCTAGGGTTCCAAGTGCTAGGGTTCCAAGTGCTAGGGTTCCAAGTGCTAGGGTTCCAAGTGCTAGGGTTCCAAGTGCTAGGGTTCCAAGTGCTAGGGTTCCAAGTGCTAGGGTTCCAAGTGCTAGGGTTCCAAGTGCTAGGGTTCCAAGTGCTAGGGTTCCAAGTGCTAGGGTTCCAAGTGCTAGGGTTCCAAGTGCTAGGGTTCCAAGTGCTAGGGTTCCAAGTGCTAGGGTTCCAAGTGCTAGGGTTCCAAGTGCTAGGGTTCCAAGTGCTAGGGTTCCAAGTGCTAGGGTTCCAAGTGCTAGGGTTCCAAGTGCTAGGGTTCCAAGTGCTAGGGTTCCAAGTGCTAGGGTTCCAAGTGCTAGGGTTCCAAGTGCTAGGGTTCCAAGTGCTAGGGTTCCAAGTGCTAGGGTTCCAAGTGCTAGGGTTCCAAGTGCTAGGGTTCCAAGTGCTAGGGTTCCAAGTGCTAGGGTTCCAAGTGCTAGGGTTCCAAGTGCTAGGGTTCCAAGTGCTAGGGTTCCAAGTGCTAGGGTTCCAAGTGCTAGGGTTCCAAGTGCTAGGGTTCCAAGTGCTAGGGTTCCAAGTGCTAGGGTTCCAAGTGCTAGGGTTCCAAGTGCTAGGGTTCCAAGTGCTAGGGTTCCAAGTGCTAGGGTTCCAAGTGCTAGGGTTCCAAGTGCTAGGGTTCCAAGTGCTAGGGTTCCAAGTGCTAGGGTTCCAAGTGCTAGGGTTCCAAGTGCTAGGGTTCCAAGTGCTAGGGTTCCAAGTGCTAGGGTTCCAAGTGCTAGGGTTCCAAGTGCTAGGGTTCCAAGTGCTAGGGTTCCAAGTGCTAGGGTTCCAAGTGCTAGGGTTCCAAGTGCTAGGGTTCCAAGTGCTAGGGTTCCAAGTGCTAGGGTTCCAAGTGCTAGGGTTCCAAGTGCTAGGGTTCCAAGTGCTAGGGTTCCAAGTGCTAGGGTTCCAAGTGCTAGGGTTCCAAGTGCTAGGGTTCCAAGTGCTAGGGTTCCAAGTGCTAGGGTTCCAAGTGCTAGGGTTCCAAGTGCTAGGGTTCCAAGTGCTAGGGTTCCAAGTGCTAGGGTTCCAAGTGCTAGGGTTCCAAGTGCTAGGGTTCCAAGTGCTAGGGTTCCAAGTGCTAGGGTTCCAAGTGCTAGGGTTCCAAGTGCTAGGGTTCCAAGTGCTAGGGTTCCAAGTGCTAGGGTTCCAAGTGCTAGGGTTCCAAGTGCTAGGGTTCCAAGTGCTAGGGTTCCAAGTGCTAGGGTTCCAAGTGCTAGGGTTCCAAGTGCTAGGGTTCCAAGTGCTAGGGTTCCAAGTGCTAGGGTTCCAAGTGCTAGGGTTCCAAGTGCTAGGGTTCCAAGTGCTAGGGTTCCAAGTGCTAGGGTTCCAAGTGCTAGGGTTCCAAGTGCTAGGGTTCCAAGTGCTAGGGTTCCAAGTGCTAGGGTTCCAAGTGCTAGGGTTCCAAGTGCTAGGGTTCCAAGTGCTAGGGTTCCAAGTGCTAGGGTTCCAAGTGCTAGGGTTCCAAGTGCTAGGGTTCCAAGTGCTAGGGTTCCAAGTGCTAGGGTTCCAAGTGCTAGGGTTCCAAGTGCTAGGGTTCCAAGTGCTAGGGTTCCAAGTGCTAGGGTTCCAAGTGCTAGGGTTCCAAGTGCTAGGGTTCCAAGTGCTAGGGTTCCAAGTGCTAGGGTTCCAAGTGCTAGGGTTCCAAGTGCTAGGGTTCCAAGTGCTAGGGTTCCAAGTGCTAGGGTTCCAAGTGCTAGGGTTCCAAGTGCTAGGGTTCCAAGTGCTAGGGTTCCAAGTGCTAGGGTTCCAAGTGCTAGGGTTCCAAGTGCTAGGGTTCCAAGTGCTAGGGTTCCAAGTGCTAGGGTTCCAAGTGCTAGGGTTCCAAGTGCTAGGGTTCCAAGTGCTAGGGTTCCAAGTGCTAGGGTTCCAAGTGCTAGGGTTCCAAGTGCTAGGGTTCCAAGTGCTAGGGTTCCAAGTGCTAGGGTTCCAAGTGCTAGGGTTCCAAGTGCTAGGGTTCCAAGTGCTAGGGTTCCAAGTGCTAGGGTTCCAAGTGCTAGGGTTCCAAGTGCTAGGGTTCCAAGTGCTAGGGTTCCAAGTGCTAGGGTTCCAAGTGCTAGGGTTCCAAGTGCTAGGGTTCCAAGTGCTAGGGTTCCAAGTGCTAGGGTTCCAAGTGCTAGGGTTCCAAGTGCTAGGGTTCCAAGTGCTAGGGTTCCAAGTGCTAGGGTTCCAAGTGCTAGGGTTCCAAGTGCTAGGGTTCCAAGTGCTAGGGTTCCAAGTGCTAGGGTTCCAAGTGCTAGGGTTCCAAGTGCTAGGGTTCCAAGTGCTAGGGTTCCAAGTGCTAGGGTTCCAAGTGCAGGGTTCCAAGTGCTAGGGTTCCAAGTGCTAGGGTTCCAAGTGCTAGGGTTCCAAGTGCTAGGGTTCCAAGTGCTAGGGTTCCAAGTGCTAGGGTTCCAAGTGCTAGGGTTCCAAGTGCTAGGGTTCCAAGTGCTAGGGTTCCAAGTGCTAGGGTTCCAAGTGCTAGGGTTCCAAGTGCTAGGGTTCCAAGTGCTAGGGTTCCAAGTGCTAGGGTTCCAAGTGCTAGGGTTCCAAGTGCTAGGGTTCCAAGTGCTAGGGTTCCAAGTGCTAGGGTTCCAAGTGCTAGGGTTCCAAGTGCTAGGGTTCCAAGTGCTAGGGTTCCAAGTGCTAGGGTTCCAAGTGCTAGGGTTCCAAGTGCTAGGGTTCCAAGTGCTAGGGTTCCAAGTGCTAGGGTTCCAAGTGCTAGGGTTCCAAGTGCTAGGGTTCCAAGTGCTAGGGTTCCAAGTGCTAGGGTTCCAAGTGCTAGGGTTCCAAGTGCTAGGGTTCCAAGTGCTAGGGTTCCAAGTGCTAGGGTTCCAAGTGCTAGGGTTCCAAGTGCTAGGGTTCCAAGTGCTAGGGTTCCAAGTGCTAGGGTTCCAAGTGCTAGGGTTCCAAGTGCTAGGGTTCCAAGTGCTAGGGTTCCAAGTGCTAGGGTTCCAAGTGCTAGGGTTCCAAGTGCTAGGGTTCCAAGTGCTAGGGTTCCAAGTGCTAGGGTTCCAAGTGCTAGGGTTCCAAGTGCTAGGGTTCCAAGTGCTAGGGTTCCAAGTGCTAGGGTTCCAAGTGCTAGGGTTCCAAGTGCTAGGGTTCCAAGTGCTAGGGTTCCAAGTGCTAGGGTTCCAAGTGCTAGGGTTCCAAGTGCTAGGGTTCCAAGTGCTAGGGTTCCAAGTGCTAGGGTTCCAAGTGCTAGGGTTCCAAGTGCTAGGGTTCCAAGTGCTAGGGTTCCAAGTGCTAGGGTTCCAAGTGCTAGGGTTCCAAGTGCTAGGGTTCCAAGTGCTAGGGTTCCAAGTGCTAGGGTTCCAAGTGCTAGGGTTCCAAGTGCTAGGGTTCCAAGTGCTAGGGTTCCAAGTGCTAGGGTTCCAAGTGCTAGGGTTCCAAGTGCTAGGGTTCCAAGTGCTAGGGTTCCAAGTGCTAGGGTTCCAAGTGCTAGGGTTCCAAGTGCTAGGGTTCCAAGTGCTAGGGTTCCAAGTGCTAGGGTTCCAAGTGCTAGGGTTCCAAGTGCTAGGGTTCCAAGTGCTAGGGTTCCAAGTGCTAGGGTTCCAAGTGCTAGGGTTCCAAGTGCTAGGGTTCCAAGTGCTAGGGTTCCAAGTGCTAGGGTTCCAAGTGCTAGGGTTCCAAGTGCTAGGGTTCCAAGTGCTAGGGTTCCAAGTGCTAGGGTTCCAAGTGCTAGGGTTCCAAGTGCTAGGGTTCCAAGTGCTAGGGTTCCAAGTGCTAGGGTTCCAAGTGCTAGGGTTCCAAGTGCTAGGGTTCCAAGTGCTAGGGTTCCAAGTGCTAGGGTTCCAAGTGCTAGGGTTCCAAGTGCTAGGGTTCCAAGTGCTAGGGTTCCAAGTGCTAGGGTTCCAAGTGCTAGGGTTCCAAGTGCTAGGGTTCCAAGTGCTAGGGTTCCAAGTGCTAGGGTTCCAAGTGCTAGGGTTCCAAGTGCTAGGGTTCCAAGTGCTAGGGTTCCAAGTGCTAGGGTTCCAAGTGCTAGGGTTCCAAGTGCTAGGGTTCCAAGTGCTAGGGTTCCAAGTGCTAGGGTTCCAAGTGCTAGGGTTCCAAGTGCTAGGGTTCCAAGTGCTAGGGTTCCAAGTGCTAGGGTTCCAAGTGCTAGGGTTCCAAGTGCTAGGGTTCCAAGTGCTAGGGTTCCAAGTGCTAGGGTTCCAAGTGCTAGGGTTCCAAGTGCTAGGGTTCCAAGTGCTAGGGTTCCAAGTGCTAGGGTTCCAAGTGCTAGGGTTCCAAGTGCTAGGGTTCCAAGTGCTAGGGTTCCAAGTGCTAGGGTTCCAAGTGCTAGGGTTCCAAGTGCTAGGGTTCCAAGTGCTAGGGTTCCAAGTGCTAGGGTTCCAAGTGCTAGGGTTCCAAGTGCTAGGGTTCCAAGTGCTAGGGTTCCAAGTGCTAGGGTTCCAAGTGCTAGGGTTCCAAGTGCTAGGGTTCCAAGTGCTAGGGTTCCAAGTGCTAGGGTTCCAAGTGCTAGGGTTCCAAGTGCTAGGGTTCCAAGTGCTAGGGTTCCAAGTGCTAGGGTTCCAAGTGCTAGGGTTCCAAGTGCTAGGGTTCCAAGTGCTAGGGTTCCAAGTGCTAGGGTTCCAAGTGCTAGGGTTCCAAGTGCTAGGGTTCCAAGTGCTAGGGTTCCAAGTGCTAGGGTTCCAAGTGCTAGGGTTCCAAGTGCTAGGGTTCCAAGTGCTAGGGTTCCAAGTGCTAGGGTTCCAAGTGCTAGGGTTCCAAGTGCTAGGGTTCCAAGTGCTAGGGTTCCAAGTGCTAGGGTTCCAAGTGCTAGGGTTCCAAGTGCTAGGGTTCCAAGTGCTAGGGTTCCAAGTGCTAGGGTTCCAAGTGCTAGGGTTCCAAGTGCTAGGGTTCCAAGTGCTAGGGTTCCAAGTGCTAGGGTTCCAAGTGCTAGGGTTCCAAGTGCTAGGGTTCCAAGTGCTAGGGTTCCAAGTGCTAGGGTTCCAAGTGCTAGGGTTCCAAGTGCTAGGGTTCCAAGTGCTAGGGTTCCAAGTGCTAGGGTTCCAAGTGCTAGGGTTCCAAGTGCTAGGGTTCCAAGTGCTAGGGTTCCAAGTGCTAGGGTTCCAAGTGCTAGGGTTCCAAGTGCTAGGGTTCCAAGTGCTAGGGTTCCAAGTGCTAGGGTTCCAAGTGCTAGGGTTCCAAGTGCTAGGGTTCCAAGTGCTAGGGTTCCAAGTGCTAGGGTTCCAAGTGCTAGGGTTCCAAGTGCTAGGGTTCCAAGTGCTAGGGTTCCAAGTGCTAGGGTTCCAAGTGCTAGGGTTCCAAGTGCTAGGGTTCCAAGTGCTAGGGTTCCAAGTGCTAGGGTTCCAAGTGCTAGGGTTCCAAGTGCTAGGGTTCCAAGTGCTAGGGTTCCAAGTGCTAGGGTTCCAAGTGCTAGGGTTCCAAGTGCTAGGGTTCCAAGTGCTAGGGTTCCAAGTGCTAGGGTTCCAAGTGCTAGGGTTCCAAGTGCTAGGGTTCCAAGTGCTAGGGTTCCAAGTGCTAGGGTTCCAAGTGCTAGGGTTCCAAGTGCTAGGGTTCCAAGTGCTAGGGTTCCAAGTGCTAGGGTTCCAAGTGCTAGGGTTCCAAGTGCTAGGGTTCCAAGTGCTAGGGTTCCAAGTGCTAGGGTTCCAAGTGCTAGGGTTCCAAGTGCTAGGGTTCCAAGTGCTAGGGTTCCAAGTGCTAGGGTTCCAAGTGCTAGGGTTCCAAGTGCTAGGGTTCCAAGTGCTAGGGTTCCAAGTGCTAGGGTTCCAAGTGCTAGGGTTCCAAGTGCTAGGGTTCCAAGTGCTAGGGTTCCAAGTGCTAGGGTTCCAAGTGCTAGGGTTCCAAGTGCTAGGGTTCCAAGTGCTAGGGTTCCAAGTGCTAGGGTTCCAAGTGCTAGGGTTCCAAGTGCTAGGGTTCCAAGTGCTAGGGTTCCAAGTGCTAGGGTTCCAAGTGCTAGGGTTCCAAGTGCTAGGGTTCCAAGTGCTAGGGTTCCAAGTGCTAGGGTTCCAAGTGCTAGGGTTCCAAGTGCTAGGGTTCCAAGTGCTAGGGTTCCAAGTGCTAGGGTTCCAAGTGCTAGGGTTCCAAGTGCTAGGGTTCCAAGTGCTAGGGTTCCAAGTGCTAGGGTTCCAAGTGCTAGGGTTCCAAGTGCTAGGGTTCCAAGTGCTAGGGTTCCAAGTGCTAGGGTTCCAAGTGCTAGGGTTCCAAGTGCTAGGGTTCCAAGTGCTAGGGTTCCAAGTGCTAGGGTTCCAAGTGCTAGGGTTCCAAGTGCTAGGGTTCCAAGTGCTAGGGTTCCAAGTGCTAGGGTTCCAAGTGCTAGGGTTCCAAGTGCTAGGGTTCCAAGTGCTAGGGTTCCAAGTGCTAGGGTTCCAAGTGCTAGGGTTCCAAGTGCTAGGGTTCCAAGTGCTAGGGTTCCAAGTGCTAGGGTTCCAAGTGCTAGGGTTCCAAGTGCTAGGGTTCCAAGTGCTAGGGTTCCAAGTGCTAGGGTTCCAAGTGCTAGGGTTCCAAGTGCTAGGGTTCCAAGTGCTAGGGTTCCAAGTGCTAGGGTTCCAAGTGCTAGGGTTCCAAGTGCTAGGGTTCCAAGTGCTAGGGTTCCAAGTGCTAGGGTTCCAAGTGCTAGGGTTCCAAGTGCTAGGGTTCCAAGTGCTAGGGTTCCAAGTGCTAGGGTTCCAAGTGCTAGGGTTCCAAGTGCTAGGGTTCCAAGTGCTAGGGTTCCAAGTGCTAGGGTTCCAAGTGCTAGGGTTCCAAGTGCTAGGGTTCCAAGTGCTAGGGTTCCAAGTGCTAGGGTTCCAAGTGCTAGGGTTCCAAGTGCTAGGGTTCCAAGTGCTAGGGTTCCAAGTGCTAGGGTTCCAAGTGCTAGGGTTCCAAGTGCTAGGGTTCCAAGTGCTAGGGTTCCAAGTGCTAGGGTTCCAAGTGCTAGGGTTCCAAGTGCTAGGGTTCCAAGTGCTAGGGTTCCAAGTGCTAGGGTTCCAAGTGCTAGGGTTCCAAGTGCTAGGGTTCCAAGTGCTAGGGTTCCAAGTGCTAGGGTTCCAAGTGCTAGGGTTCCAAGTGCTAGGGTTCCAAGTGCTAGGGTTCCAAGTGCTAGGGTTCCAAGTGCTAGGGTTCCAAGTGCTAGGGTTCCAAGTGCTAGGGTTCCAAGTGCTAGGGTTCCAAGTGCTAGGGTTCCAAGTGCTAGGGTTCCAAGTGCTAGGGTTCCAAGTGCTAGGGTTCCAAGTGCTAGGGTTCCAAGTGCTAGGGTTCCAAGTGCTAGGGTTCCAAGTGCTAGGGTTCCAAGTGCTAGGGTTCCAAGTGCTAGGGTTCCAAGTGCTAGGGTTCCAAGTGCTAGGGTTCCAAGTGCTAGGGTTCCAAGTGCTAGGGTTCCAAGTGCTAGGGTTCCAAGTGCTAGGGTTCCAAGTGCTAGGGTTCCAAGTGCTAGGGTTCCAAGTGCTAGGGTTCCAAGTGCTAGGGTTCCAAGTGCTAGGGTTCCAAGTGCTAGGGTTCCAAGTGCTAGGGTTCCAAGTGCTAGGGTTCCAAGTGCTAGGGTTCCAAGTGCTAGGGTTCCAAGTGCTAGGGTTCCAAGTGCTAGGGTTCCAAGTGCTAGGGTTCCAAGTGCTAGGGTTCCAAGTGCTAGGGTTCCAAGTGCTAGGGTTCCAAGTGCTAGGGTTCCAAGTGCTAGGGTTCCAAGTGCTAGGGTTCCAAGTGCTAGGGTTCCAAGTGCTAGGGTTCCAAGTGCTAGGGTTCCAAGTGCTAGGGTTCCAAGTGCTAGGGTTCCAAGTGCTAGGGTTCCAAGTGCTAGGGTTCCAAGTGCTAGGGTTCCAAGTGCTAGGGTTCCAAGTGCTAGGGTTCCAAGTGCTAGGGTTCCAAGTGCTAGGGTTCCAAGTGCTAGGGTTCCAAGTGCTAGGGTTCCAAGTGCTAGGGTTCCAAGTGCTAGGGTTCCAAGTGCTAGGGTTCCAAGTGCTAGGGTTCCAAGTGCTAGGGTTCCAAGTGCTAGGGTTCCAAGTGCTAGGGTTCCAAGTGCTAGGGTTCCAAGTGCTAGGGTTCCAAGTGCTAGGGTTCCAAGTGCTAGGGTTCCAAGTGCTAGGGTTCCAAGTGCTAGGGTTCCAAGTGCTAGGGTTCCAAGTGCTAGGGTTCCAAGTGCTAGGGTTCCAAGTGCTAGGGTTCCAAGTGCTAGGGTTCCAAGTGCTAGGGTTCCAAGTGCTAGGGTTCCAAGTGCTAGGGTTCCAAGTGCTAGGGTTCCAAGTGCTAGGGTTCCAAGTGCTAGGGTTCCAAGTGCTAGGGTTCCAAGTGCTAGGGTTCCAAGTGCTAGGGTTCCAAGTGCTAGGGTTCCAAGTGCTAGGGTTCCAAGTGCTAGGGTTCCAAGTGCTAGGGTTCCAAGTGCTAGGGTTCCAAGTGCTAGGGTTCCAAGTGCTAGGGTTCCAAGTGCTAGGGTTCCAAGTGCTAGGGTTCCAAGTGCTAGGGTTCCAAGTGCTAGGGTTCCAAGTGCTAGGGTTCCAAGTGCTAGGGTTCCAAGTGCTAGGGTTCCAAGTGCTAGGGTTCCAAGTGCTAGGGTTCCAAGTGCTAGGGTTCCAAGTGCTAGGGTTCCAAGTGCTAGGGTTCCAAGTGCTAGGGTTCCAAGTGCTAGGGTTCCAAGTGCTAGGGTTCCAAGTGCTAGGGTTCCAAGTGCTAGGGTTCCAAGTGCTAGGGTTCCAAGTGCTAGGGTTCCAAGTGCTAGGGTTCCAAGTGCTAGGGTTCCAAGTGCTAGGGTTCCAAGTGCTAGGGTTCCAAGTGCTAGGGTTCCAAGTGCTAGGGTTCCAAGTGCTAGGGTTCCAAGTGCTAGGGTTCCAAGTGCTAGGGTTCCAAGTGCTAGGGTTCCAAGTGCTAGGGTTCCAAGTGCTAGGGTTCCAAGTGCTAGGGTTCCAAGTGCTAGGGTTCCAAGTGCTAGGGTTCCAAGTGCTAGGGTTCCAAGTGCTAGGGTTCCAAGTGCTAGGGTTCCAAGTGCTAGGGTTCCAAGTGCTAGGGTTCCAAGTGCTAGGGTTCCAAGTGCTAGGGTTCCAAGTGCTAGGGTTCCAAGTGCTAGGGTTCCAAGTGCTAGGGTTCCAAGTGCTAGGGTTCCAAGTGCTAGGGTTCCAAGTGCTAGGGTTCCAAGTGCTAGGGTTCCAAGTGCTAGGGTTCCAAGTGCTAGGGTTCCAAGTGCTAGGGTTCCAAGTGCTAGGGTTCCAAGTGCTAGGGTTCCAAGTGCTAGGGTTCCAAGTGCTAGGGTTCCAAGTGCTAGGGTTCCAAGTGCTAGGGTTCCAAGTGCTAGGGTTCCAAGTGCTAGGGTTCCAAGTGCTAGGGTTCCAAGTGCTAGGGTTCCAAGTGCTAGGGTTCCAAGTGCTAGGGTTCCAAGTGCTAGGGTTCCAAGTGCTAGGGTTCCAAGTGCTAGGGTTCCAAGTGCTAGGGTTCCAAGTGCTAGGGTTCCAAGTGCTAGGGTTCCAAGTGCTAGGGTTCCAAGTGCTAGGGTTCCAAGTGCTAGGGTTCCAAGTGCTAGGGTTCCAAGTGCTAGGGTTCCAAGTGCTAGGGTTCCAAGTGCTAGGGTTCCAAGTGCTAGGGTTCCAAGTGCTAGGGTTCCAAGTGCTAGGGTTCCAAGTGCTAGGGTTCCAAGTGCTAGGGTTCCAAGTGCTAGGGTTCCAAGTGCTAGGGTTCCAAGTGCTAGGGTTCCAAGTGCTAGGGTTCCAAGTGCTAGGGTTCCAAGTGCTAGGGTTCCAAGTGCTAGGGTTCCAAGTGCTAGGGTTCCAAGTGCTAGGGTTCCAAGTGCTAGGGTTCCAAGTGCTAGGGTTCCAAGTGCTAGGGTTCCAAGTGCTAGGGTTCCAAGTGCTAGGGTTCCAAGTGCTAGGGTTCCAAGTGCTAGGGTTCCAAGTGCTAGGGTTCCAAGTGCTAGGGTTCCAAGTGCTAGGGTTCCAAGTGCTAGGGTTCCAAGTGCTAGGGTTCCAAGTGCTAGGGTTCCAAGTGCTAGGGTTCCAAGTGCTAGGGTTCCAAGTGCTAGGGTTCCAAGTGCTAGGGTTCCAAGTGCTAGGGTTCCAAGTGCTAGGGTTCCAAGTGCTAGGGTTCCAAGTGCTAGGGTTCCAAGTGCTAGGGTTCCAAGTGCTAGGGTTCCAAGTGCTAGGGTTCCAAGTGCTAGGGTTCCAAGTGCTAGGGTTCCAAGTGCTAGGGTTCCAAGTGCTAGGGTTCCAAGTGCTAGGGTTCCAAGTGCTAGGGTTCCAAGTGCTAGGGTTCCAAGTGCTAGGGTTCCAAGTGCTAGGGTTCCAAGTGCTAGGGTTCCAAGTGCTAGGGTTCCAAGTGCTAGGGTTCCAAGTGCTAGGGTTCCAAGTGCTAGGGTTCCAAGTGCTAGGGTTCCAAGTGCTAGGGTTCCAAGTGCTAGGGTTCCAAGTGCTAGGGTTCCAAGTGCTAGGGTTCCAAGTGCTAGGGTTCCAAGTGCTAGGGTTCCAAGTGCTAGGGTTCCAAGTGCTAGGGTTCCAAGTGCTAGGGTTCCAAGTGCTAGGGTTCCAAGTGCTAGGGTTCCAAGTGCTAGGGTTCCAAGTGCTAGGGTTCCAAGTGCTAGGGTTCCAAGTGCTAGGGTTCCAAGTGCTAGGGTTCCAAGTGCTAGGGTTCCAAGTGCTAGGGTTCCAAGTGCTAGGGTTCCAAGTGCTAGGGTTCCAAGTGCTAGGGTTCCAAGTGCTAGGGTTCCAAGTGCTAGGGTTCCAAGTGCTAGGGTTCCAAGTGCTAGGGTTCCAAGTGCTAGGGTTCCAAGTGCTAGGGTTCCAAGTGCTAGGGTTCCAAGTGCTAGGGTTCCAAGTGCTAGGGTTCCAAGTGCTAGGGTTCCAAGTGCTAGGGTTCCAAGTGCTAGGGTTCCAAGTGCTAGGGTTCCAAGTGCTAGGGTTCCAAGTGCTAGGGTTCCAAGTGCTAGGGTTCCAAGTGCTAGGGTTCCAAGTGCTAGGGTTCCAAGTGCTAGGGTTCCAAGTGCTAGGGTTCCAAGTGCTAGGGTTCCAAGTGCTAGGGTTCCAAGTGCTAGGGTTCCAAGTGCTAGGGTTCCAAGTGCTAGGGTTCCAAGTGCTAGGGTTCCAAGTGCTAGGGTTCCAAGTGCTAGGGTTCCAAGTGCTAGGGTTCCAAGTGCTAGGGTTCCAAGTGCTAGGGTTCCAAGTGCTAGGGTTCCAAGTGCTAGGGTTCCAAGTGCTAGGGTTCCAAGTGCTAGGGTTCCAAGTGCTAGGGTTCCAAGTGCTAGGGTTCCAAGTGCTAGGGTTCCAAGTGCTAGGGTTCCAAGTGCTAGGGTTCCAAGTGCTAGGGTTCCAAGTGCTAGGGTTCCAAGTGCTAGGGTTCCAAGTGCTAGGGTTCCAAGTGCTAGGGTTCCAAGTGCTAGGGTTCCAAGTGCTAGGGTTCCAAGTGCTAGGGTTCCAAGTGCTAGGGTTCCAAGTGCTAGGGTTCCAAGTGCTAGGGTTCCAAGTGCTAGGGTTCCAAGTGCTAGGGTTCCAAGTGCTAGGGTTCCAAGTGCTAGGGTTCCAAGTGCTAGGGTTCCAAGTGCTAGGGTTCCAAGTGCTAGGGTTCCAAGTGCTAGGGTTCCAAGTGCTAGGGTTCCAAGTGCTAGGGTTCCAAGTGCTAGGGTTCCAAGTGCTAGGGTTCCAAGTGCTAGGGTTCCAAGTGCTAGGGTTCCAAGTGCTAGGGTTCCAAGTGCTAGGGTTCCAAGTGCTAGGGTTCCAAGTGCTAGGGTTCCAAGTGCTAGGGTTCCAAGTGCTAGGGTTCCAAGTGCTAGGGTTCCAAGTGCTAGGGTTCCAAGTGCTAGGGTTCCAAGTGCTAGGGTTCCAAGTGCTAGGGTTCCAAGTGCTAGGGTTCCAAGTGCTAGGGTTCCAAGTGCTAGGGTTCCAAGTGCTAGGGTTCCAAGTGCTAGGGTTCCAAGTGCTAGGGTTCCAAGTGCTAGGGTTCCAAGTGCTAGGGTTCCAAGTGCTAGGGTTCCAAGTGCTAGGGTTCCAAGTGCTAGGGTTCCAAGTGCTAGGGTTCCAAGTGCTAGGGTTCCAAGTGCTAGGGTTCCAAGTGCTAGGGTTCCAAGTGCTAGGGTTCCAAGTGCTAGGGTTCCAAGTGCTAGGGTTCCAAGTGCTAGGGTTCCAAGTGCTAGGGTTCCAAGTGCTAGGGTTCCAAGTGCTAGGGTTCCAAGTGCTAGGGTTCCAAGTGCTAGGGTTCCAAGTGCTAGGGTTCCAAGTGCTAGGGTTCCAAGTGCTAGGGTTCCAAGTGCTAGGGTTCCAAGTGCTAGGGTTCCAAGTGCTAGGGTTCCAAGTGCTAGGGTTCCAAGTGCTAGGGTTCCAAGTGCTAG